>NW_028126476.1:822500-1071049 GCF_965194825.1 Balaenoptera physalus
TACCCCTTAGCACGTAAAGGAATATTATTTGGAGGTCCAGCCATGGAGAAGAGTTTAGACACTAGGATAAGATAAGGAACACACCCATTATAAAGAAATCACATTAGGATTCTCTTTTTAAGCTGTTCCTTAAAACACTAGTGCTTAGGAAATCTATTGGAGGCAGAAGCAGTCAAGGATAGCCTAGGGTTAGGGTTAGGCTTGGTGTTAGGCTTAGGGTACGGCTTAGGGTACGGGTTCGGGGAGGGGTTCGGGTACGGCGTAGGGTATGGGTTAGAGTTAGGGTTAGGGTTAGTGTTAGGGTTAGGGCTCCGTTTAGGGTACGTGTTAGGAGTAGGTTACATGTTAGGGTTAGGGTAGGGGTTAGGGTTAGGGTACGCGTTAGGGTTAGGGTAGTTATTAAACCTATCCCACTCTCTAGATACACCTTAGCACGTAAAGGAATATTATTTGGGGGTCCAGCCATGGAGAAGAGTTCAGACACTAGAATAAGATAAGGAACACACCCATTATAAAGAAATCACATTAGGATTCTCTTTTTAAGCTGTTCCTTAAAACACTAGTGCTTAGGAAATCTATTGGAAGCAGAAGCAGTCAAGGGTAGCCTAGGGTTAGGGTTAGGCTTAGGGTACGGCTTAGGGTACGGCTTAGGGTACGGGTTCGGGGAGGGCTTCGTGTAAGGCGTAGGGTATGGGTTAGGGTTAGGGTTAGGGTTATTGTTAGGGTTAGGGCTCGGTTTAGGGTACGGGTTAGGATTCGGGTACATGTTAGGTTTAGGGTAGGGGTAGGGTTAGGGTACGCGTTAGGGTTAGGGTAGTTATTAAACCTATCCCACTCTCTAGATACACCTTAGCACGTAAAGGAATATTATTTGGGGGTCCAGCCATGGAGAAGAGTTTAGACACTAGGATAAGATAAGGAACACACCCATTATAAAGAAATCACATTAGGATTCTCTTTTTAAGCTGTTCCTTAAAACACTAGTGCTTAGGAAATCTATTGGAGGCAGAAGCAGTCAAGGGAAGCCTAGGGTTAGGGTTAGGCTTAGGGTACGGCTTAGGGTAAGGCTTAGGGTATGGGTTCGGGGAGGGCTTCTGGTACGGCGTAGGGTATTGGTTAGGGTTAGGGTTAGTGTTAGGGTTAGGGCTCGGTTTAGGGTATTGGTTGGGATTAGGGTAAATGTTAGGGTTAGGGTAGGGGTTAGCGTTAGGGTACGCGTTAGTGTTAGGGTAGTTATTAAACCTATCCCAGTCTCTAGATACCCCTTAGCACGTAAAAGAATATTATTTGATGGTCCAGCCATGGAGAAGAGTTTAGACACTAGGATAAGATAAGGAACACACCCATTATAAAGAAATCACATTAGGATTCTCTTTTTAAGCTGTTCCTTAAAACACTAGTGCTTAGGAAATCTATTGGAGGCAGAAGCATTCAAGGGTAGCCTAGGGTTAGGGTTAGGCTTAGGGTTAGGCTTAGGGTACGGCTTAGGGTATGGGTACGGGGAGGGGTTCGGGAACGGCGTAGGGTATGGGTTAGGGTTAGGGTTAGGGTTAGTGTTAGGGTTAGGGCTCGGTTTAGGGTACGGGTTAGGATTAGGGTACATGTTAGGGTTAGGGTAGGGGTTAGGGTTAGGGTACGCGTTAGTGTTAGGGTAGTTATTAAACCTATCCCAGTCTCTAGATACCCCTTAGCACGTAAAGGAATATTATTTGGAGGTCCAGCCATGGAGAAGAGTTTAGACACTAGGATAAGATAAGGAACACACCCATTATAAAGAAATCACATTAGGATTCTCTTTTTAAGCTGTTCCTTAAAACACTAGTGCTTAGGAAATCTATTGGAGGCAGAAGCAGTCAAGGGTAACCAAGGGTTATGGTTAGGCTTGGGGTTAGGCTTAGGGTACGGCTTAGGGTACGGGTTCGGGGAGGGGTTCGGGTACGGCGTAGGGTATGGGTTAGGGTTAGGGTTAGGGTTAGTGTTAGGGTTAGGGCTCGGTTTAGGGTACGGGTTAGGATTAGGGTACATGTTAGGGTTAGGGTAGGGGTTAGGGTTAGGGTACGCGTTAGGGTTAGGGTAGTTATTAAACCTATCCCACTCTCTAGATACCCCTTAGCACGTAAAGGAATATTATTTGGAGTTCCAGCCATGGAGAAGAGTTTAGACACTAGGATAAGATAAGGAACACACCCATTATAAAGAAATCACATTAGGATTCTCTTTTTAAGCTGTTCCTTAAAACACTAGTGCTTAGGAAATCTATTGGAGGCAGAAGCAGTCAAGGGTAGCCTAGGGTTAGGGTTAGGCTTAGGGTACGGCTTAGGGTACGGCTTAGGGTACGGGTTCGGGGAGGGTTTCGGGTACGGCGTAGGATATGGGTTAGGGTTAGGGTTAGGGTTAGTGTTAGGGTTAGGGCTCGGTTTAGGGTATTGGTTAGGATTAGGGTACGTGTTAGGGTTAGGGTAGGGGTTAGGGTTAGGGTACGCGTTAGTGTTAGGGTAGTTATTAAACCTATCCCACTCTCTAGATACCCCTTAGCACGTAAAGGAATATTATTTGGAGGTCCAGCCATGGAGAAGAGTTTAGACACTGGATAAGATAAGGAACACACCCATTATAAAGAAGTCACATTAGGATTCTCGTTTTAAGCTGTTCCTTAAAACACTAGTGCTTAGGAAATCTATTGGAGGCAGAAGCAGTCAAGGGTAGCCTAGTGTTAGGGTTATGCTTAGGGTACGGCTTAGGGTAAGGCTTAGGGTACGGGTTCGGGGAGGGCTTCTGGTACGGCGTAGGGTATGGGTTAGGGTTAGGGTTAGTGTTAGGGTTAGGGCTCGGTTTAGGGTATTGGTTAGGATTAGGGTACGTGTTAGTGTTAGGGTAGGGGTTAGGGTTAGGGTACGCGTTAGTGTTAGGGTAGTTATTAAACATAACCCACTCTCTAGATACCCCTTAGCACGTAAAGGAATATTATTTGGAGATCCAGCCATGGAGAAGAGTTTAGACACTAGGATAAGATAAGGAACACACCCATTATAAAGAAATCACATTAGGATTCTCTTTTTAAGCTGTTCCTTAAAACACTAGTGCTTAGGAAATCTATTGGAGGCAGAAGAAGTCAAGGGTAGCCGAGGGTTAGGGTTAGGCTTGGTGTTAGGCTTAGGGTACGGCTTAGGGTACGGGTTCGGGGAGGGGTTCGGGTACGGCGTAGGGTATGGGTTAGGGTTAGGGTTAGGGTTAGTGTTAGGGTTAGGGCTCCGTTTAGGGTACGTGTTAGGAGTACGGTACATGTTAGGGTTAGGGTAGGGGTTAGGGTTAGGGTACGCGTTAGGGTTAGGGTACTTATTAAACCTATCCCACTCTCTAGATACACCTTAGCACGTAAAGGAATATTATTTGGGGGTCCAGCCATGGAGAAGAGTTTAGACACTAGGATAAGATAAGGAACACACCCATTATAAAGAAATCACAATAGGATTCTCTTTTTAAGCTGTTCCTTAAAACACTAGTGCTTAGGAAATCTATTGGAGGCAGAAGCAGTCAAGGGTAGCCTAGGGTTAGGGTACGGCTTAGGGTACGGCTTAGGGTACGGCTTAGGGTACGGGTTCGGGGAGGGCTTCGGGTAAGGCGTAGGGTATGGGTTAGGGTTAGGGTTAGGGTTAGTGTTAGGGTTAGGGCTCGGTTTAGGGTATTGGTTAGGATTAGGGTACGTGTTAGGGTTAGGGTAGGGTTTAGGGTTAGGGTACGCGTTAGTGTTAGGGTAGTTATTAAACCTATCCCCGTCTCTAGATACCCCTTAGCACGTCTAGGAATATTATTTGGAGGTCCAGCCATGGAGAAGAGTTTAGACACTAGGATAAGATAAGGAACACACCCATTATAAAGAAATCACATTAGGATTCTCTTTTTAAGCTGTTCCTTAAAACACTAGTGCTTAGGAAATCTATTGGAGGCAGAAGCTGTCAAGGGTAGCCTAGGGTTAGGGTTAGGCTTAGGGTACGGCTTAGGGTACGGCTTAGGGTACGGGTTCGGGGAGGGCTTCGGGTACGGCGTAGGGTATGGGTTAGGGTTAGGGTTAGTGTTAGGGTTAGGGCTCGGTTTAGGGTATTGGTTAGGAAGAGGGTATGTGTTAGGGTTAGGGTAGGGGTTAGGGTTAGGGTACGCGTTAGTGTTAGGGTAGTTATTAGACCTATCCCACTCTCTAGATACCCCTTAGCACGTAAAGGAATATTATTTGGAGGTCCAGCCATGGAGAAGAGTTTAGACACTAGGATAAGATAAGGAACACACCCATTATAAAGAAATCACATTAGGATTCTCTTTTTAAGCTGTTCCTTAAAACACTAGTGCTTAGGAAATCTATTGGAGGCAGAAGCAGTCAAGGGTAACCAAGGGTTAGGGTTAGGCTTGGGGTTAGGCTAAGGGTACGGCTTAGGGTACGGGTTCGGGGAGGGGTTCGGGTACGGCGTAGGGTATGGGTTAGGGTTAGGGTTAGGGTTAGTGTTAGGGTTAGGGCTCGGTTTAGGGTATTGGTTAGGATTAGGGTACGTGTTAGGGTTAGGGTAGGGGTTAGGGTTAGGGTACGCGTTAGTGTTAGGGTAGTTATTAAACATATCCCACTCTCTAGATACCCCTTAGCACGTAAAGGAATATTATTTGGAGGTCCAGCCATGGAGAAGAGTTTAGACACTAGGATAAGATAAGGAACACACCCATTATAAAGAAATCACATTAGGATTCTCTTTTTAAGCTGTTCTTTAAAACACTAGTGCTTAGGAAATCTATTGGAGGCAGAAGCAGTCAAGGGTAGCCTAGGGTTAGGGTACGGCTTAGGGTACGGCTTAGGGTACGGGTTCGGGGAGGGCTTCGGGTACGGCGTAGGGTATGGGTTAGGGTTAGGGTTAGGGTTAGTGTTAGGGTTAGGGCTCGGTTTAGGGTATTGGTTAGGATTAGGGTACGTGTTAGGGTTAGGGTAGGGTTTAGGGTTAGGGTACGCGTTAGTGTTAGGGTAGTTATTAAACCTATCCCAGTCTCTAGATACCCCTTAGCACGTATAGGAATATTATTTGGAGGTCCAGCCATGGAGAAGAGTTTAGACACTAGGATAAGATAAGGACACACCCATTATAAAGAAATCTCATTAGGATTCTCTTTTTAAGCTGTTCCTTAAAACACTAGTGCTTAGGAAATCTATTGGAGGCAGAAGCATTCAAGAGTAGCCTAGGGTTAGGGTTAGGCTTAGTGTACGGCATAGGGTACGGCTTAGGGTACGGGTTCGGGGAAGGGTTCGGGAATGGCGTAGGGTATGGTTTAGGGTTAGGGTTAGGGTTAGTGTTAGGGTTAGGGCTCGGTTTAGGGTACGGGTTAGGATTAGGGTACATGTAAGGGTTAGTGTAGGGGTTAGGGTTAGGGTACGCGTTAGGGATAGGGTAGTTATTAAACCTATCCGACTCTCTAGATACCCCTTAGCACGTAAAGGAATATTATTTGGAGTTCCAGCCATGGAGAAGAGTTTAGACACTAGGATAAGATAAGGAACACACCCATTATAAAGAAATCACATTAGGATTCTCTTTTTAAGCTGATCCTTAAAACACTAGTGCTTAGGAAATCTATTGGAGGCAGAAGCAGTCAAGGGTAGCCTAGGGTTAGGGTTAGGCTTAGGGTACGGCTTAGGGTACGGCTTAGGGTACGGGTTCGGGGAGGGCTTCGGGTACGGCGTAGGGTATGGGTTAGGGTTAGGGTTAGTGTTAGGGTTAGGGCTCGGTTTAGGGTATTGGTTAGGAAGAGGGTACGTGTTAGGGTTAGGGTAGGGGTTAGGGTTAGGGTACGCGTTAGTGTTAGGGTAGTTATTAAACCTATCCCACTCTCTAGATACCCCTTAGCACGTAAAGGAATATTATTTGGATGTCCAGCCATGGAGAAGAGTTTAGACACTAGGATAAGATAAGGAACACACCCATTATAAAGAAATCACATTAGGATTCTCTTTTTAAGCTGTTCCTTAAAACACTAGTGCTTAGGAAATCTACTGGAGGCAGAAGAAGTCAAGGGTAGCCTAGGGTTAGGGTTAGGCTTGGTGTTAGGCTTAGGGTACGGCTTAGGGTACGGGTTCGGGGAGCGGTTCGGGTACGGCGTAGGGTATGGGTTAGGGTTAGGGTTAGGGTTAGTGTTAGGGTTAGGGCTCCGTTTAGGGTACGTGTTAGGAGTAGGGTACATGTTAGGGTTAGGGTAGGGGTTAGGGTTAGGGTACGCGTTAGTGTTAGGGTAGTTATTAAACCTATCCCACTCTCTAGATACACCTTAGCACGTAAAGGAATATTATTTGGGGGTTCAGCCATGGAGAAGAGTTCAGACACTAGAATAAGATAAGGAACACACCCATTATAAAGAAATCACAATAGGATTCTCTTTTTAAGCTGTTACTTAAAACACTAGTGCTTAGGAAATCTATTGGAGGCAGAAGCAGTCAAGGGTAGCCTAGGGTTAGGGTTAGGCTTAGGGTACGGCTTAGGGTACGGCTTAGGGTATGGGTTCGGGGAGGGCTTCGGGTAAGGCGTAGGGTATGGGTTAGGGTTAGGGTTAGGGTTAGTGTTAGGGTTAGGGCTCGGTTTAGGGTACGGGTTAGGATTCGGGTACATGTTAGGTTTAGGGTAGGGGTAGGGTTAGGGTACGCGTTAGGGTTAGGGTAGTTATTAAACCTATCCCACTCTCTAGATACACCTTAGCACGTAAAGGAATATTATTTGGGGGTCCAGCCATGGAGAAGAGTTTAGACACTAGGATAAGATAAGGAACACACCCATTATAAAGAAATCACATTAGGATTCTCTTTTTAAGCTGTTCCTTAAAACACTAGTGCTTAGGAAATCTATTGGAGGCAGAAGCAGTCAAGGGAAGCCTAGGGTTAGGGTTAGGCTTAGGGTACGGCTTAGGGTAAGGCTTAGGGTATGGGTTCGGGGAGGGCTTCTGGTACGGCGTAGGGTATTGGTTAGAGTTAGGGTTAGTGTTAGGGTTAGGGCTCGGTTTAGGGTATTGGTTAGGATTAGGGTACGTGTTAGGGTTAGGGTAGGGGTTAGCGTTAGTGTACGCGTTAGTGTTAGGGTAGTTATTAAACCTATCCCAGTCTCTAGATACCCCTTAGCACGTAAAAGAATATTATTTGGAGGTCCAGCCATGGAGAAGAGTTTAGACACTAGGATAAGATAAGGAACACACCCATTATAAAGAAATCACATTAGGATTCTCTTTTTAAGCTGTTCCTTAAAACACTAGTGCTTAGGAAATCTATTGGAGGCAGAAGCATTCAAGGGTAGCCTAGGGTTAGGGTGAGGCTTAGGGTTAGGCTTAGGGTACGGCTTGGGGTACGGGTTCGGGGAGGGGTTCGGGAACGGCGTAGGGTATGGGTTAGGGTTAGTGTTAGGGTTAGTGTTAGGGTTAGGGCTCGGTTTAGGGTATTGGTTAGGATTAGGGTACGTGTTAGGATTAGGGTAGGGGTTAGCGTTAGGGTACGCGATAGTGTTAGGGTAGTTATTAAACCTAACCCAGTCTCTAGATACCCCTTAGCACGTAAAGGAATATTATTTGGAGGTCCAGCCATGGAGAAGAGTTTAGACACTAGGATAAGATAAGGAACACACCCATTATAAAGAAATCACATTAGGATTCTCTTTTTAAGCTGTTCCTTAAAACACTAGTGCTTAGGAAATCTATTGGAGGCAGAAGCATTCAAGGGTAGCCTAGGGTTAGGGTTAGGCATAGGGTTAGGCTTAGGGTACGGCTTAGGTTACGGGTTCGGGGAGGGGTTCGGGAACGGCGTAGGGTATGGGTTAGGGTTAGGGTTAGTGTTAGGGTTAGGGCTCGGTTTAGGGTACGGGTTAGGATTAGGGTACATGTTAGGGTTAGGGTAGGTGTTAGGGTTAGGGTACGCGTTAGGGTTAGGGTAGTTATTAAACCTATCCCACTCTCTAGATACACCTTAGCACGTAAAGGAATATTATTTGGGGGTCCAGCCATGGAGAAGAGTTTAGACACTAGGATAAGATAAGGAACACACCCATTATAAAGAAATCACATTAGGATTCTCTTTTTAAGCTGTTCCTTAAAACACTAGTGCTTAGGAAATCTATTGGAGGCAGAAGCAGTCAAGGGTAGCCTAGGGTTAGGGTTAGGCTTAGGGTACGGCTTAGGGTACGGCTTAGGGTACGGGTTCGGGGAGGGCTTCGGGTACGGCGTAGGGTATGGGTTAGAGTTAGGGTTAGGGTTAGTGTTAGGGTTAGGGCTCGGTTTAGGGTATTGGTTAGGATTAGGGTACGTGTTAGTGTTAGGGTAGGGGTTAGGGTTAGGGTACGCGTTAGAGTTAGGGTAGTTATTAAACCTATCCCACTCTCTAGATACCCCTTAGCACGTAAAGGAATATTATTTGGAGGTCCAGCCATGGAGAAGAGTTTAGACACTAGGATAAGATAAGGAACACACCCAATATAAAGAAATCACATTAGAATTCTCTTTTTAAGTTGTTCCTTAAAACACTAGTGCTTAGGAAATCTATTGGAGGCAGAAGCAGTCAAGGGTAGCCTAGGTTTAGGGTTAGGCTTAGGGTACGGCTTAGGGTACGGCTTAGGGTACGGGTTCGGGGAGGGCTTCGGGTACGGCGTAGGGTATGGGTTAGGGTTAGGGTTAGGGTTAGTGTTAGGGTTAGGGCTCGTTTTAGGGTATTGGTTAGGATTAGGGTACGTGTTAGGGTTAGGGTAGGGTTTAGGGTTAGGGTACGCGTTAGTGTTAGGGTAGTTATTAAACCTATCCCAGTCTCTAGATACCCCTTAGCACGTATAGGAATATTATTTGGAGGTCCAGCCATGGAGAAGAGTTTAGACTCTAGGATAAGATAAGGAACACACCCATTATAAAGAAATCACATTAGGATTCTCTTTTTAAGCTGATCCTTAAAACACTAGTGCTTAGGAAATCTATTGGAGGCAGAAGCAGTCAAGGGTAGCCTAGGGTTAGGGTTAGGCTTAGGGTACGGCTTAGGGTACGGCTTAGGGTACGGGTTCGGGGAGGGCTTCGGGTACGGCGTAGGGTATGGGTTAGGGTTAGGGTTAGTGTTAGGGTTAGGGCTCGGTTTAGGGTATTGGTTAGGAAGAGGGTACGTGTTAGGGTTAGGGTAGGGGTTAGGGTTAGGGTACGCGTTAGTGTTAGGGTAGTTATTAAACCTATCCCACTCTCTAGATACCCCTTAGCACGTAAAGGAATATTATTTGGATGTCCAGCCATGGAGAAGAGTTTAGACACTAGGATAAGATAAGGAACACACCCATTATAAAGAAATCACATTAGGATTCTCTTTTTAAGCTGTTCCTTAAAACACTAGTGCTTAGGAAATCTATTGGAGGCAGAAGAAGTCAAGGGTATCCTAGGGTTAGGGTTAGGCTTGGTGTTAGGCTTAGGGTACGGCTTAGGGTACGGGTTCGGGGAGGGGTTCGGGTACGGCGTAGGGTATGGGTTAGGGTTAGGGTTAGGGTTAGTGTTAGGGTTAGGGCTCCGTTTAGGGTACGTGTTAGGAGTAGGGTACATGTTAGGGTTAGGGTAGGGGTTAGGGTTAGGGTACGCGTTAGTGTTAGGGTAGTTATTAAACCTATCCCACTCTCTAGATACACCTTAGCACGTAAAGGAATATTATTTGGGGGTTCAGCCATGGAGAAGAGTTCAGACACTAGAATAAGATAAGGAACACACCCATTATAAAGAAATCACAATAGGATTCTCTTTTTAAGCTGTTCCTTAAAACACTAGTGCTTAGGAAATCTATTGGAGGCAGAAGCAGTCAAGGGTAGCCTAGGGTTAGGGTTAGGCTTAGGGTACGGCTTAGGGTACGGCTTAGGGTATGGGTTCGGGGAGGGCTTCGGGTAAGGCGTAGGGTATGGGTTAGGGTTAGGGTTAGGGTTAGTGTTAGGGTTAGGGCTCGGTTTAGGGTACGGGTTAGGATTCGGGTACATGTTAGGTTTAGGGTAGGGGTAGGGTTAGGGTACGCGTTAGGGTTAGGGTAGTTATTAAACCTATCCCACTCTCTAGATACACCTTAGCACGTAAAGGAATATTATTTGGGGGTCCAGCCATGGAGAAGAGTTTAGACACTAGGATAAGATAAGGAACACACCCATTATAAAGAAATCACATTAGGATTCTCTTTTTAAGCTGTTCCTTAAAACACTAGTGCTTAGGAAATCTATTGGAGGCAGAAGCAGTCAAGGGAAGCCTAGGGTTAGGGTTAGGCTTAGGGTACGGCTTAGGGTAAGGCTTAGGGTATGGGTTCGGGGAGGGCTTCTGGTACGGCGTAGGGTATTGGTTAGGGTTAGGGTTAGTGTTAGTGTTAGGGCTCGGTTTAGGGTATTGGTTAGGATTAGGGTACGTGTTAGGGTTAGGGTAGGGGTTAGCGTTAGGGTACGCGTTAGTGTTAGGGTAGTTATTAAACCTATCCCAGTCTCTAGATACCCCTTAGCACGTAAAAGAATATTATTTGGAGGTCCAGCCATGGAGAAGAGTTTAGACACTAGGATAAGATAAGGAACACACCCATTATAAAGAAATCACATTAGGATTCTCTTTTTAAGCTGTTCCTTAAAACACTAGTGCTTAGGAAATCTATTGGAGGCAGAAGCATTCAAGGCTAGCCTAGGGTTAGGGTGAGGCTTAGGGTTAGGCTTAGGGTACGGCTTGGGGTACGGGTTCGGGGAGGGGTTCGGGAACGGCGTAGGGTATGGGTTAGGGTTAGGGTTAGGGTTAGTGTTAGGGTTAGGGCTCGGTTTAGGGTACGGGTTAGGATTAGGGTACATGTTAGGGTTAGGGTAGGGGTTAGGGTTAGGGTACGCGTTAGTGTTAGGGTAGTTATTAAACCTATCCCAGTCTCTTGATACCCCTTAGCACGTAAAGGAATATTATTTGGAGGTCCAGCCATGGAGAAGAGTTTAGACACTAGGATAAGATAAGGAACACACCCATTATAAAGAAATCACATTAGGATTCTCTTTTTAAGCTGTTCCTTAAAACACTAGTTCTTAGGAAATCTATTGGAGGCAGAAGCAGTCAAGGGTAACCAAGGGTTAGGGTTAGGCTTGGGGTTAGGCTTAGGGTACGGCTTAGGGTACGGGTTCGGGGAGGGGTTCGGGTACGGCGTAGGGTATGGGTTAGGGTTAGGGTTAGGGTTAGTGTTAGGGTTAGGGCTCGGTTTAGGGTATTGGTTAGGATTAGGGTACGTGTTAGGGTTAGGGTAGGGGTTAGGGTTAGGGTACGCGTTAGTGTTAGGGTAGTTATTAAACCTATCCCACTCTCTAGATACCCCTTAGCACGTAAAGGAATATTATTTGGAGGTCCAGCCATGGAGAAGAGTTTAGACACTAGGATAAGATAAGGACACACCCATTATAAAGAAATCACATTAGGATTCTCTTTTTAAGCTGTTCCTTAAAACTCTAGTGCTGGGCTTCCTTGGTGGCGCAGTGGTTGAGAATCTGCCTGCCAATGCAGGGGACACGGGTTCGAGCCCTGGTCTGGGAAGATCCCACATGCCGCGGAGCAACTAAGCCCGTGAGCCACAACTACTGAGCCTGCGCGTCTGGAGCCTGTGCTCCGCAACAAGAGAGGCCGCGACAGTGAGAGGCCCGTGCACCGCGATGAAGAGTGGCCCCCACTTGCCACAACTAGAGAAAGCCCTTGCACAGAAACAAAGACCCAACACAGCCAAAAATAAATAAATAAATAAATAAAAATTTAAAAAAAAAAAAAAAAAAAAAAAAAAAAAAAAAAAAAAAAACTCTAGTGCTTAGGAAATCTATTGGAGGCAGAAGCATTCAAGAGTAGCCTAGGGTTAGGGTTAGGCTTAGGGTACGGCTTAGGGTACGGCTTAGGGTACGGGTTCGGGGAAGGGTTCGGGAACGGCGTAGGGTATGGGATAGGGTTAGGGTTAGGGATAGTGTTAGGGTTAGGGCTCGGTTTAGGGTACGGGTTAGGATTAGGGTACATGTTAGGGTTAGGGTAGGGGTTAGGGTTAGGGTACGCGTTAGGGTTAGGGTAGTTATTAAACCTATCCCACTCTCTAGATACCCCTTAGCACGTAAAGGAATATTATTTGGAGTTCCAGCCATGGAGAAGAGTTTAGACACTAGGATAAGATAAGGAACACACCCATTATAAAGAAATCACATTAGGATTCTCTTTTTAAGCTGTTCCTTAAAACACTAGTGCTTAGGAAATCTATTGGAGGCAGAAGCAGTCAAGGGTAGCCTAGGGTTAGGGTTAGGCTTAGGGTACGGCTTAGGGTACGGCTTAGGGTACGGGTTCGGGGAGGGTTTCGGGTACGGCCTAGGATATGGGTTAGGGTTAGGGTTAGGGTTAGTGTTAGGGTTAGGGCTCGGTTTAGGGTACGGGTTAGGATTCGGGTACATGTTAGGTTTAGGGTAGGGGTAGGGTTAGGGTACGCGTTAGGGTTAGGGTAGTTATTAAACCTATCCCACTCTCTAGATACACCTTAGCACGTAAA
Organism: Balaenoptera physalus; assembly: GCF_965194825.1. Taxonomy (NCBI): domain Eukaryota; kingdom Metazoa; phylum Chordata; class Mammalia; order Artiodactyla; family Balaenopteridae; genus Balaenoptera; species Balaenoptera physalus. The sequence goes on from NW_028126476.1 coordinate 835,033, forward strand.
GGAATATTATTTGGGGGTCCAGCCATGGAGAAGAGTTTAGACACTAGGATAAGATAAGGAACACACCCATTATAAAGAAATCACATTAGGATTCTCTTTTTAAGCTGTTCCTTAAAACACTAGTGCTTAGGAAATCTATTGGAGGCAGAAGCAGTCAAGGGAAGCCTAGGGTTAGGGTTAGGCTTAGGGTACGGCTTAGGGTAAGGCTTAGGGTATGGGTTCGGGGAGGGCTTCTGGTACGGCGTAGGGTATTGGTTAGGGTTAGGGTTAGTGTTAGTGTTAGGGCTCGGTTTAGGGTATTGGTTAGGATTAGGGTACGTGTTAGGGTTAGGGTAGGGGTTAGCGTTAGGGTACGCGTTAGTGTTAGGGTAGTTATTAAACCTATCCCAGTCTCTAGATACCCCTTAGCACGTAAAAGAATATTATTTGGAGGTCCAGCCATGGAGAAGAGTTTAGACACTAGGATAAGATAAGGAACACACCCATTATAAAGAAATCACATTAGGATTCTCTTTTTAAGCTGTTCCTTAAAACACTAGTGCTTAGGAAATCTATTGGAGGCAGAAGCATTCAAGGCTAGCCTAGGGTTAGGGTGAGGCTTAGGGTTAGGCTTAGGGTACGGCTTGGGGTACGGGTTCGGGGAGGGGTTCGGGAACGGCGTAGGGTATGGGTTAGGGTTAGGGTTAGGGTTAGTGTTAGGGTTAGGGCTCGGTTTAGGGTACGGGTTAGGATTAGGGTACATGTTAGGGTTAGGGTAGGGGTTAGGGTTAGGGTACGCGTTAGTGTTAGGGTAGTTATTAAACCTATCCCAGTCTCTTGATACCCCTTAGCACGTAAAGGAATATTATTTGGAGGTCCAGCCATGGAGAAGAGTTTAGACACTAGGATAAGATAAGGAACACACCCATTATAAAGAAATCACATTAGGATTCTCTTTTTAAGCTGTTCCTTAAAACACTAGTTCTTAGGAAATCTATTGGAGGCAGAAGCAGTCAAGGGTAACCAAGGGTTAGGGTTAGGCTTGGGGTTAGGCTTAGGGTACGGCTTAGGGTACGGGTTCGGGGAGGGGTTCGGGTACGGCGTAGGGTATGGGTTAGGGTTAGGGTTAGGGTTAGTGTTAGGGTTAGGGCTCGGTTTAGGGTATTGGTTAGGATTAGGGTACGTGTTAGGGTTAGGGTAGGGGTTAGGGTTAGGGTACGCGTTAGTGTTAGGGTAGTTATTAAACCTATCCCACTCTCTAGATACCCCTTAGCACGTAAAGGAATATTATTTGGAGGTCCAGCCATGGAGAAGAGTTTAGACACTAGGATAAGATAAGGACACACCCATTATAAAGAAATCACATTAGGATTCTCTTTTTAAGCTGTTCCTTAAAACTCTAGTGCTGGGCTTCCTTGGTGGCGCAGTGGTTGAGAATCTGCCTGCCAATGCAGGGGACACGGGTTCGAGCCCTGGTCTGGGAAGATCCCACATGCCGCGGAGCAACTAAGCCCGTGAGCCACAACTACTGAGCCTGCGCGTCTGGAGCCTGTGCTCCGCAACAAGAGAGGCCGCGACAGTGAGAGGCCCGTGCACCGCGATGAAGAGTGGCCCCCACTTGCCACAACTAGAGAAAGCCCTTGCACAGAAACAAAGACCCAACACAGCCAAAAATAAATAAATAAATAAATAAAAATTTAAAAAAAAAAAAAAAAAAAAAAAAAAAAAAAAAAAACTCTAGTGCTTAGGAAATCTATTGGAGGCAGAAGCATTCAAGAGTAGCCTAGGGTTAGGGTTAGGCTTAGGGTACGGCTTAGGGTACGGCTTAGGGTACGGGTTCGGGGAAGGGTTCGGGAACGGCGTAGGGTATGGGATAGGGTTAGGGTTAGGGATAGTGTTAGGGTTAGGGCTCGGTTTAGGGTACGGGTTAGGATTAGGGTACATGTTAGGGTTAGGGTAGGGGTTAGGGTTAGGGTACGCGTTAGGGTTAGGGTAGTTATTAAACCTATCCCACTCTCTAGATACCCCTTAGCACGTAAAGGAATATTATTTGGAGTTCCAGCCATGGAGAAGAGTTTAGACACTAGGATAAGATAAGGAACACACCCATTATAAAGAAATCACATTAGGATTCTCTTTTTAAGCTGTTCCTTAAAACACTAGTGCTTAGGAAATCTATTGGAGGCAGAAGCAGTCAAGGGTAGCCTAGGGTTAGGGTTAGGCTTAGGGTACGGCTTAGGGTACGGCTTAGGGTACGGGTTCGGGGAGGGTTTCGGGTACGGCCTAGGATATGGGTTAGGGTTAGGGTTAGGGTTAGTGTTAGGGTTAGGGCTCGGTTTAGGGTATTGGTTAGGATTAGGGTACGTGTTAGGGTTAGGGTAGGGGTTAGGGTTAGGGTACGCGTTAGTGTTAGGGTAGTTATTAAACCTATCCCACTCTCTAGATACCCCTTAGCACGTAAAGGAATATTATTTGGAGGTCCAGCCATGGAGAAGAGTTTAGACACTAGGATAAGATAAGGAACACACCCATTATAAAGAAATCACATTAGGATTCTCTTTTTAAGCTGTTCCTTAAAACACTAGTGCTTAGGAAATCTATTGGAGGCAGAAGCAGTCAAGGGTAGCCTAGTGTTAGGGTTATGCTTAGGGTACGGCTTAGGGTAAGGCTTAGGGTACGGGTTCGGGGAGGGCTTCTGGTACGGCGTAGGGTATGGGTTAGGGTTAGGGTTAGTGTTAGGGTTAGGGCTCGGTTTAGGGTATTGGTTAGGAAGAGGGTACGTGTTAGGGTTAGGGTAGGGGTTAGGGTTAGGGTACGCGTTAGTGTTAGGGTAGTTATTAAACCTATCCCACTCTCTAGATACCCCTTAGCACGTAAAGGAATATTATTTGGATGTCCAGCCATGGAGAAGAGTTTAGACACTAGGATAAGATAAGGAACACACCCATTATAAAGAAATCACATTAGGATTCTCTTTTTAAGCTGTTCCTTAAAACACTAGTGCTTAGGAAATCTATTGGAGGCAGAAGAAGTCAAGGGTAGCCTAGGGTTAGGGTTAGGCTTGGTGTTAGGCTTAGGGTACGGCTTAGGGTACGGGTTCGGGGAGGGGTTCGGGTACGGCGTAGGGTATGGGTTAGGGTTAGGGTTAGGGTTAGTGTTAGGGTTAGGGCTCCGTTTAGGGTACGTGTTAGGAGTAGGGTACATGTTAGGGTTAGGGTAGGGGTTAGCGTTAGTGTACGCGTTAGTGTTAGGGTAGTTATTAAACCTATCCCAGTCTCTAGATACCCCTTAGCACGTAAAAGAATATTATTTGGAGGTCCAGCCATGGAGAAGAGTTTAGACACTAGGATAAGATAAGGAACACACCCATTATAAAGAAATCACATTAGGATTCTCTTTTTAAGCTGTTCCTTAAAACACTAGTGCTTAGGAAATCTATTGGAGGCAGAAGCATTCAAGGGTAGCCTAGGGTTAGGGTGAGGCTTAGGGTTAGGCTTAGGGTACGGCTTGGGGTACGGGTTCGGGGAGGGGTTCGGGAACGGCGTAGGGTATGGGTTAGGGTTAGTGTTAGGGTTAGTGTTAGGGTTAGGGCTCGGTTTAGGGTATTGGTTAGGATTAGGGTACGTGTTAGGATTAGGGTAGGGGTTAGCGTTAGGGTACGCGATAGTGTTAGGGTAGTTATTAAACCTAACCCAGTCTCTAGATACCCCTTAGCACGTAAAGGAATATTATTTGGAGGTCCAGCCATGGAGAAGAGTTTAGACACTAGGATAAGATAAGGAACACACCCATTATAAAGAAATCACATTAGGATTCTCTTTTTAAGCTGTTCCTTAAAACACTAGTGCTTAGGAAATCTATTGGAGGCAGAAGCATTCAAGGGTAGCCTAGGGTTAGGGTTAGGCATAGGGTTAGGCTTAGGGTACGGCTTAGGTTACGGGTTCGGGGAGGGGTTCGGGAACGGCGTAGGGTATGGGTTAGGGTTAGGGTTAGTGTTAGGGTTAGGGCTCGGTTTAGGGTACGGGTTAGGATTAGGGTACATGTTAGGGTTAGGGTAGGTGTTAGGGTTAGGGTACGCGTTAGGGTTAGGGTAGTTATTAAACCTATCCCACTCTCTAGATACACCTTAGCACGTAAAGGAATATTATTTGGGGGTCCAGCCATGGAGAAGAGTTTAGACACTAGGATAAGATAAGGAACACACCCATTATAAAGAAATCACATTAGGATTCTCTTTTTAAGCTGTTCCTTAAAACACTAGTGCTTAGGAAATCTATTGGAGGCAGAAGCAGTCAAGGGTAGCCTAGGGTTAGGGTTAGGCTTAGGGTACGGCTTAGGGTACGGCTTAGGGTACGGGTTCGGGGAGTGCTTCGGGTACGGCGTAGGGTATGGGTTAGAGTTAGGGTTAGGGTTAGTGTTAGGGTTAGGGCTCGGTTTAGGGTATTGGTTAGGATTAGGGTACGTGTTAGTGTTAGGGTAGGGGTTAGGGTTAGGGTACGCGTTAGAGTTAGGGTAGTTATTAAACCTATCCCACTCTCTAGATACCCCTTAGCACGTAAAGGAATATTATTTGGAGGTCCAGCCATGGAGAAGAGTTTAGACACTAGGATAAGATAAGGAACACACCCAATATAAAGAAATCACATTAGGATTCTCTTTTTAAGTTGTTCCTTAAAACACTAGTGCTTAGGAAATCTATTGGAGGCAGAAGCAGTCAAGGGTAGCCTAGGTTTAGGGTTAGGCTTAGGGTACGGCTTAGGGTACGGCTTAGGGTACGGGTTCGGGGAGGGCTTCGGGTACGGCGTAGGGTATGGGTTAGGGTTAGGGTTAGGGTTAGTGTTAGGGTTAGGGCTCGTTTTAGGGTATTGGTTAGGATTAGGGTACGTGTTAGGGTTAGGGTAGGGTTTAGGGTTAGGGTACGCGTTAGTGTTAGGGTAGTTATTAAACCTATCCCAGTCTCTAGATACCCCTTAGCACGTATAGGAATATTATTTGGAGGTCCAGCCATGGAGAAGAGTTTAGACTCTAGGATAAGATAAGGAACACACCCATTATAAAGAAATCACATTAGGATTCTCTTTTTAAGCTGATCCTCAAAACACTAGTGCTTAGGAAATCTATTGGAGGCAGAAGCAGTCAAGGGTAGCCTAGGGTTAGGGTTAGGCTTAGGGTACGGCTTAGGGTACGGCTTAGGGTACGGGTTCGGGGAGGGCTTCGGGTACGGCGTAGGGTATGGGTTAGGGTTAGGGTTAGTGTTAGGGTTAGGGCTCGGTTTAGGGTATTGGTTAGGAAGAGGGTACGTGTTAGGGTTAGGGTAGGGGTTAGGGTTAGGGTACGCGTTAGTGTTAGGGTAGTTATTAAACCTATCCCACTCTCTAGATACCCCTTAGCACGTAAAGGAATATTATTTGGATGTCCAGCCATGGAGAAGAGTTTAGACACTAGGATAAGATAAGGAACACACCCATTATAAAGAAATCACATTAGGATTCTCTTTTTAAGCTGTTCCTTAAAACACTAGTGCTTAGGAAATCTATTGGAGGCAGAAGAAGTCAAGGGTAGCCTAGGGTTAGGGTTAGGCTTGGTGTTAGGCTTAGGGTACGGCTTAGGGTACGGGTTCGGGGAGGGGTTCGGGTACGGCGTAGGGTATGGGTTAGGGTTAGGGTTAGGGTTAGTGTTAGGGTTAGGGCTCCGTTTAGGGTACGTGTTAGGAGTAGGGTACATGTTAGGGTTAGGGTAGGGGTTAGGGTTAGGGTACGCGTTAGTGTTAGGGTAGTTATTAAACCTATCCCACTCTCTAGATACACCTTAGCACGTAAAGGAATATTATTTGGGGGTTCAGCCATGGAGAAGAGTTCAGACACTAGAATAAGATAAGGAACACACCCATTATAAAGAAATCACAATAGGATTCTCTTTTTAAGCTGTTCCTTAAAACACTAGTGCTTAGGAAATCTATTGGAGGCAGAAGCAGTCAAGGGTAGCCTAGGGTTAGGGTTAGGCTTAGGGTACGGCTTAGGGTACGGCTTAGGGTATGGGTTCGGGGAGGGCTTCGGGTAAGGCGTAGGGTATGGGTTAGGGTTAGGGTTAGGGTTAGTGTTAGGGTTAGGGCTCGGTTTAGGGTACGGGTTAGGATTCGGGTACATGTTAGGTTTAGGGTAGGGGTAGGGTTAGGGTACGCGTTAGGGTTAGGGTAGTTATTAAACCTATCCCACTCTCTAGATACACCTTAGCACGTAAAGGAATATTATTTGGGGGTCCAGCCATGGAGAAGAGTTTAGACACTAGGATAAGATAAGGAACACACCCATTATAAAGAAATCACATTAGGATTCTCTTTTTAAGCTGTTCCTTAAAACACTAGTGCTTAGGAAATCTATTGGAGGCAGAAGCAGTCAAGGGAAGCCTAGGGTTAGGGTTAGGCTTAGGGTACGGCTTAGGGTAAGGCTTAGGGTATGGGTTCGGGGAGGGCTTCTGGTACGGCGTAGGGTATTGGTTAGGGTTAGGGTTAGTGTTAGGGTTAGGGCTCGGTTTAGGGTATTGGTTAGGATTAGGGTACGTGTTAGGGTTAGGGTAGGGGTTAGCGTTAGGGTACGCGTTAGTGTTAGGGTAGTTATTAAACCTATCCCAGTCTCTAGATACCCCTTAGCACGTAAAAGAATATTATTTGGAGGTCCAGCCATGGAGAAGAGTTTAGACACTAGGATAAGATAAGGAACACACCCATTATAAAGAAATCACATTAGGATTCTCTTTTTAAGCTGTTCCTTAAAACACTAGTGCTTAGGAAATCTATTGGAGGCAGAAGCATTCAAGGCTAGCCTAGGGTTAGGGTGAGGCTTAGTGTTAGGCTTAGGGTACGGCTTGGGGTACGGGTTCGGGGAGGGGTTCGGGAACGGCGTAGGGTATGGGTTAGGGTTAGGGTTAGGGTTAGTGTTAGGGTTAGGGCTCGGTTTAGGGTACGGGTTAGGATTAGGGTACATGTTAGGGTTAGGGTAGGGGTTAGGGTTAGGGTACGCGTTAGTGTTAGGGTAGTTATTAAACCTATCCCAGTCTCTAGATACCCCTTAGCACGTAAAGGAATATTATTTGGAGGTCCAGCCATGGAGAAGAGTTTAGACACTAGGATAAGATAAGGAACACACCCATTATAAAGAAATCACATTAGGATTCTCTTTTTAAGCTGTTCCTTAAAACACTAGTTCTTAGGAAATCTATTGGAGGCAGAAGCAGTCAAGGGTAACCAAGGGTTAGGGTTAGGCTTGGGGTTAGGCTTAGGGTACGGCTTAGGGTACGGGTTCGGGGAGGGGTTCGGGTACGGCGTAGGGTATGGGTTAGGGTTAGGGTTAGGGTTAGTGTTAGGGTTAGGGCTCGGTTTAGGGTATTGGTTAGGATTAGGGTACGTGTTAGGGTTAGGGTAGGGGTTAGGGTTAGGGTACGCGTTAGTGTTAGGGTAGTTATTAAACCTATCCCACTCTCTAGATACCCCTTAGCACGTAAAGGAATATTATTTGGAGGTCCAGCCATGGAGAAGAGTTTAGACACTAGGATAAGATAAGGACACACCCATTATAAAGAAATCACATTAGGATTCTCTTTTTAAGCTGTTCCTTAAAACTCTAGTGCTGGGCTTCCTTGGTGGCGCAGTGGTTGAGAATCTGCCTGCCAAAGCAGGGGACACGGGTTCGAGCCCTGGTCTGGGAAGATCCCACATGCCGCGGAGCAACTAAGCCCGTGAGCCACAACTACTGAGCCTGCGCGTCTGGAGCCTGTGCTCCGCAACAAGAGAGGCCGCGACAGTGAGAGGCCCGTGCACCGCGATGAAGAGTGGCCCCCACTTGCCACAACTAGAGAAAGCCCTTGCACAGAAACAAAGACCCAACACAGCCAAAAATAAATAAATAAATAAATAAAAATTTAAAAAAAAAAAAAAAAAAAAAAAAAAAAAAAAAAAAAAAAACTCTATTGCTTAGGAAATCTATTGGAGGCAGAAGCATTCAAGAGTAGCCTAGGGTTAGGGTTAGGCTTAGGGTACGGCTTAGGGTACGGCTTAGGGTACGGGTTCGGGGAAGGGTTCGGGAACGGCGTAGGGTATGGGATAGGGTTAGGGTTAGGGATAGTGTTAGGGTTAGGGCTCGGTTTAGGGTACGGGTTAGGATTAGGGTACATGTTAGGGTTAGGGTAGGGGTTAGGGTTAGGGTACGCGTTAGGGTTAGGGTAGTTATTAAACCTATCCCACTCTCTAGATACCCCTTAGCACGTAAAGGAATATTATTTGGAGTTCCAGCCATGGAGAAGAGTTTAGACACTAGGATAAGATAAGGAACACACCCATTATAAAGAAATCACATTAGGATTCTCTTTTTAAGCTGTTCCTTAAAACACTAGTGCTTAGGAAATCTATTGGAGGCAGAAGCAGTCAAGGGTAGCCTAGGGTTAGGGTTAGGCTTAGGGTACGGCTTAGGGTACGGCTTAGGGTACGGGTTCGGGGAGGGTTTCGGGTACGGCCTAGGATATGGGTTAGGGTTAGGGTTAGGGTTAGTGTTAGGGTTAGGGCTCGGTTTAGGGTATTGGTTAGGAATAGGGTACGTGTTAGGGTTAGGGTAGGGGTTAGGGTTAGGGTACGCGTTAGTGTTAGGGTAGTTATTAAACCTATCCCACTCTCTAGATACCCCTTAGCACGTAAAGGAATATTATTTGGAGGTCCAGCCATGGAGAAGAGTTTAGACACTAGGATAAGATAAGGAACACACCCATTATAAAGAAATCACATTAGGATTCTCTTTTTAAGCTGTTCCTTAAAACACTAGTGCTTAGGAAATCTATTGGAGGCAGAAGCAGTCAAGGGTAGCCTAGTGTTAGGGTTATGCTTAGGGTACGGCTTAGGGTAAGGCTTAGGGTACGGGTTCGGGGAGGGCTTCTGGTACGGCGTAGGGTATGGGTTAGGGTTAGGGTTAGTGTTAGGGTTAGGGCTCGGTTTAGGGTATTGGTTAGGAAGAGGGTACGTGTTAGGGTTAGGGTAGGGGTTAGGGTTAGGGTACGCGTTAGTGTTAGGGTAGTTATTAAACCTATCCCACTCTCTAGATACCCCTTAGCACGTAAAGGAATATTATTTGGATGTCCAGCCATGGAGAAGAGTTTAGACACTAGGATAAGATAAGGAACACACCCATTATAAAGAAATCACATTAGGATTCTCTTTTTAAGCTGTTCCTTAAAACACTAGTGCTTAGGAAATCTATTGGAGGCAGAAGAAGTCAAGGGTAGCCTAGGGTTAGGGTTAGGCTTGGTGTTAGGCTTAGGGTACGGCTTAGGGTACGGGTTCGGGGAGGGGTTCGGGTACGGCGTAGGGTATGGGTTAGGGTTAGGGTTAGGGTTAGTGTTAGGGTTAGGGCTCCGTTTAGGGTACGTGTTAGGAGTAGGGTACATGTTAGGGTTAGGGTAGGGGTTAGGGTTAGGGTACGCGTTAGTGTTAGGGTAGTTATTAAACCTATCCCACTCTCTAGATACCCCTTAGCACGTAAAGGAATATTATTTGGGGGTTCACCCATGGAGAAGAGTTCAGACACTAGAATAAGATAAGGAACACACCCATTATAAAGAAATCACAATAGGATTCTCTTTTTAAGCTGTTCCTTAAAACACTAGTGCTTAGGAAATCTATTGGAGGCAGAAGCAGTCAAGGGTAGCCTAGGGTTAGGGTTAGGCTTAGGGTACGGCTTAGGGTACGGCTTAGGGTATGGGTTCGGGGAGGGCTTCGGGTAAGGCGTAGGGTATGGGTTAGGGTTAGGGTTAGGGTTAGTGTTAGGGTTAGGGCTCGGTTTAGGGTACGGGTTAGGATTCGGGTACATGTTAGGTTTAGGGTAGGGGTAGGGTTAGGGTACGCGTTAGGGTTAGGGTAGTTATTAAACCTATCCCACTCTCTAGATACACCTTAGCACGTAAAGGAATATTATTTGGGGGTCCAGCCATGGAGAAGAGTTTAGACACTAGGATAAGATAAGGAACACACCCATTATAAAGAAATCACATTAGGATTCTCTTTTTAAGCTGTTCCTTAAAACACTAGTGCTTAGGAAATCTATTGGAGGCAGAAGCAGTCAAGGGAAGCCTAGGGTTAGGGTTAGGCTTAGGGTACGGCTTAGGGTAAGGCTTAGGGTATGGGTTCGGGGAGGGCTTCTGGTACGGCGTAGGGTATTGGTTAGGGTTAGGGTTAGTGTTAGTGTTAGGGCTCGGTTTAGGGTATTGGTTAGGATTAGGGTACGTGTTAGGGTTAGGGTAGGGGTTAGCGTTAGGGTACGCGTTAGTGTTAGGGTAGTTATTAAACCTATCCCAGTCTCTAGATACCCCTTAGCACGTAAAAGAATATTATTTGGAGGTCCAGCCATGGAGAAGAGTTTAGACACTAGGATAAGATAAGGAACACACCCATTATAAAGAAATCACATTAGGATTCTCTTTTTAAGCTGTTCCTTAAAACACTAGTGCTTAGGAAATCTATTGGAGGCAGAAGCATTCAAGGCTAGCCTAGGGTTAGGGTGAGGCTTAGGGTTAGGCTTAGGGTACGGCTTGGGGTACGGGTTCGGGGAGGGGTTCGGGAACGGCGTAGGGTATGGGTTAGGGTTAGGGTTAGGGTTAGTGTTAGGGTTAGGGCTCGGTTTAGGGTACGGGTTAGGATTAGGGTACATGTTAGGGTTAGGGTAGGGGTTAGGGTTAGGGTACGCGTTAGTGTTAGGGTAGTTATTAAACCTATCCCAGTCTCTTGATACCCCTTAGCACGTAAAGGAATATTATTTGGAGGTCCAGCCATGGAGAAGAGTTTAGACACTAGGATAAGATAAGGAACACACCCATTATAAAGAAATCACATTAGGATTCTCTTTTTAAGCTGTTCCTTAAAACACTAGTTCTTAGGAAATCTATTGGAGGCAGAAGCAGTCAAGGGTAACCAAGGGTTAGGGTTAGGCTTGGGGTTAGGCTTAGGGTACGGCTTAGGGTACGGGTTCGGGGAGGGGTTCGGGTACGGCGTAGGGTATGGGTTAGGGTTAGGGTTAGGGTTAGTGTTAGGGTTAGGGCTCGGTTTAGGGTATTGGTTAGGATTAGGGTACGTGTTAGGGTTAGGGTAGGGGTTAGGGTTAGGGTACGCGTTAGTGTTAGGGTAGTTATTAAACCTATCCCACTCTCTAGATACCCCTTAGCACGTAAAGGAATATTATTTGGAGGTCCAGCCATGGAGAAGAGTTTAGACACTAGGATAAGATAAGGACACACCCATTATAAAGAAATCACATTAGGATTCTCTTTTTAAGCTGTTCCTTAAAACTCTAGTGCTGGGCTTCCTTGGTGGCGCAGTGGTTGAGAATCTGCCTGCCAATGCAGGGGACACGGGTTCGAGCCCTGGTCTGGGAAGATCCCACATGCCGCGGAGCAACTAAGCCCGTGAGCCACAACTACTGAGCCTGCGCGTCTGGAGCCTGTGCTCCGCAACAAGAGAGGCCGCGACAGTGAGAGGCCCGTGCACCGCGATGAAGAGTGGCCCCCACTTGCCACAACTAGAGAAAGCCCTTGCACAGAAACAAAGACCCAACACAGCCAAAAATAAATAAATAAATAAATAAAAATTTAAAAAAAAAAAAAAAAAAAAAAAAAAAAAAAAAAAAAAAAACTCTAGTGCTTAGGAAATCTATTGGAGGCAGAAGCATTCAAGAGTAGCCTAGGGTTAGGGTTAGGCTTAGGGTACGGCTTAGGGTACGGCTTAGGGTACGGGTTCGGGGAAGGGTTCGGGAACGGCGTAGGGTATGGGATAGGGTTAGGGTTAGGGATAGTGTTAGGGTTAGGGCTCGGTTTAGGGTACGGGTTAGGATTAGGGTACATGTTAGGGTTAGGGTAGGGGTTAGGGTTAGGGTACGCGTTAGGGTTAGGGTAGTTATTAAACCTATCCCACTCTCTAGATACCCCTTAGCACGTAAAGGAATATTATTTGGAGTTCCAGCCATGGAGAAGAGTTTAGACACTAGGATAAGATAAGGAACACACCCATTATAAAGAAATCACATTAGGATTCTCTTTTTAAGCTGTTCCTTAAAACACTAGTGCTTAGGAAATCTATTGGAGGCAGAAGCAGTCAAGGGTAGCCTAGGGTTAGGGTTAGGCTTAGGGTACGGCTTAGGGTACGGCTTAGGGTACGGGTTCGGGGAGGGTTTCGGGTACGGCCTAGGATATGGGTTAGGGTTAGGGTTAGGGTTAGTGTTAGGGTTAGGGCTCGGTTTAGGGTACGGGTTAGGATTCGGGTACATGTTAGGTTTAGGGTAGGGGTAGGGTTAGGGTACGCGTTAGGGTTAGGGTAGTTATTAAACCTATCCCACTCTCTAGATACACCTTAGCACGTAAAGGAATATTATTTGGGGGTCCAGCCATGGAGAAGAGTTTAGACACTAGGATAAGATAAGGAACACACCCATTATAAAGAAATCACATTAGGATTCTCTTTTTAAGCTGTTCCTTAAAACACTAGTGCTTAGGAAATCTATTGGAGGCAGAAGCAGTCAAGGGAAGCCTAGGGTTAGGGTTAGGCTTAGGGTACGGCTTAGGGTAAGGCTTAGGGTATGGGTTCGGGGAGGGCTTCTGGTACGGCGTAGGGTATTGGTTAGGGTTAGGGTTAGTGTTAGTGTTAGGGCTCGGTTTAGGGTATTGGTTAGGATTAGGGTACGTGTTAGGGTTAGGGTAGGGGTTAGCGTTAGGGTACGCGTTAGTGTTAGGGTAGTTATTAAACCTATCCCAGTCTCTAGATACCCCTTAGCACGTAAAAGAATATTATTTGGAGGTCCAGCCATGGAGAAGAGTTTAGACACTAGGATAAGATAAGGAACACACCCATTATAAAGAAATCACATTAGGATTCTCTTTTTAAGCTGTTCCTTAAAACACTAGTGCTTAGGAAATCTATTGGAGGCAGAAGCATTCAAGGCTAGCCTAGGGTTAGGGTGAGGCTTAGGGTTAGGCTTAGGGTACGGCTTGGGGTACGGGTTCGGGGAGGGGTTCGGGAACGGCGTAGGGTATGGGTTAGGGTTAGGGTTAGGGTTAGTGTTAGGGTTAGGGCTCGGTTTAGGGTACGGGTTAGGATTAGGGTACATGTTAGGGTTAGGGTAGGGGTTAGGGTTAGGGTACGCGTTAGTGTTAGGGTAGTTATTAAACCTATCCCAGTCTCTTGATACCCCTTAGCACGTAAAGGAATATTATTTGGAGGTCCAGCCATGGAGAAGAGTTTAGACACTAGGATAAGATAAGGAACACACCCATTATAAAGAAATCACATTAGGATTCTCTTTTTAAGCTGTTCCTTAAAACACTAGTTCTTAGGAAATCTATTGGAGGCAGAAGCAGTCAAGGGTAACCAAGGGTTAGGGTTAGGCTTGGGGTTAGGCTTAGGGTACGGCTTAGGGTACGGGTTCGGGGAGGGGTTCGGGTACGGCGTAGGGTATGGGTTAGGGTTAGGGTTAGGGTTAGTGTTAGGGTTAGGGCTCGGTTTAGGGTATTGGTTAGGATTAGGGTACGTGTTAGGGTTAGGGTAGGGGTTAGGGTTAGGGTACGCGTTAGTGTTAGGGTAGTTATTAAACCTATCCCACTCTCTAGATACCCCTTAGCACGTAAAGGAATATTATTTGGAGGTCCAGCCATGGAGAAGAGTTTAGACACTAGGATAAGATAAGGACACACCCATTATAAAGAAATCACATTAGGATTCTCTTTTTAAGCTGTTCCTTAAAACTCTAGTGCTGGGCTTCCTTGGTGGCGCAGTGGTTGAGAATCTGCCTGCCAATGCAGGGGACACGGGTTCGAGCCCTGGTCTGGGAAGATCCCACATGCCGCGGAGCAACTAAGCCCGTGAGCCACAACTACTGAGCCTGCGCGTCTGGAGCCTGTGCTCCGCAACAAGAGAGGCCGCGACAGTGAGAGGCCCGTGCACCGCGATGAAGAGTGGCCCCCACTTGCCACAACTAGAGAAAGCCCTTGCACAGAAACAAAGACCCAACACAGCCAAAAATAAATAAATAAATAAATAAAAATTTAAAAAAAAAAAAAAAAAAAAAAAAAAAAAAAAAAAACTCTAGTGCTTAGGAAATCTATTGGAGGCAGAAGCATTCAAGAGTAGCCTAGGGTTAGGGTTAGGCTTAGGGTACGGCTTAGGGTACGGCTTAGGGTACGGGTTCGGGGAAGGGTTCGGGAACGGCGTAGGGTATGGGATAGGGTTAGGGTTAGGGATAGTGTTAGGGTTAGGGCTCGGTTTAGGGTACGGGTTAGGATTAGGGTACATGTTAGGGTTAGGGTAGGGGTTAGGGTTAGGGTACGCGTTAGGGTTAGGGTAGTTATTAAACCTATCCCACTCTCTAGATACCCCTTAGCACGTAAAGGAATATTATTTGGAGTTCCAGCCATGGAGAAGAGTTTAGACACTAGGATAAGATAAGGAACACACCCATTATAAAGAAATCACATTAGGATTCTCTTTTTAAGCTGTTCCTTAAAACACTAGTGCTTAGGAAATCTATTGGAGGCAGAAGCAGTCAAGGGTAGCCTAGGGTTAGGGTTAGGCTTAGGGTACGGCTTAGGGTACGGCTTAGGGTACGGGTTCGGGGAGGGTTTCGGGTACGGCCTAGGATATGGGTTAGGGTTAGGGTTAGGGTTAGTGTTAGGGTTAGGGCTCGGTTTAGGGTATTGGTTAGGATTAGGGTACGTGTTAGGGTTAGGGTAGGGGTTAGGGTTAGGGTACGCGTTAGTGTTAGGGTAGTTATTAAACCTATCCCACTCTCTAGATACCCCTTAGCACGTAAAGGAATATTATTTGGAGGTCCAGCCATGGAGAAGAGTTTAGACACTAGGATAAGATAAGGAACACACCCATTATAAAGAAATCACATTAGGATTCTCTTTTTAAGCTGTTCCTTAAAACACTAGTGCTTAGGAAATCTATTGGAGGCAGAAGCAGTCAAGGGTAGCCTAGTGTTAGGGTTATGCTTAGGGTACGGCTTAGGGTAAGGCTTAGGGTACGGGTTCGGGGAGGGCTTCTGGTACGGCGTAGGGTATGGGTTAGGGTTAGGGTTAGTGTTAGGGTTAGGGCTCGGTTTAGGGTATTGGTTAGGAAGAGGGTACGTGTTAGGGTTAGGGTAGGGGTTAGGGTTAGGGTACGCGTTAGTGTTAGGGTAGTTATTAAACCTATCCCACTCTCTAGATACCCCTTAGCACGTAAAGGAATATTATTTGGATGTCCAGCCATGGAGAAGAGTTTAGACACTAGGATAAGATAAGGAACACACCCATTATAAAGAAATCACATTAGGATTCTCTTTTTAAGCTGTTCCTTAAAACACTAGTGCTTAGGAAATCTATTGGAGGCAGAAGAAGTCAAGGGTAGCCTAGGGTTAGGGTTAGGCTTGGTGTTAGGCTTAGGGTACGGCTTAGGGTACGGGTTCGGGGAGGGGTTCGGGTACGGCGTAGGGTATGGGTTAGGGTTAGGGTTAGGGTTAGTGTTAGGGTTAGGGCTCCGTTTAGGGTACGTGTTAGGAGTAGGGTACATGTTAGGGTTAGGGTAGGGGTTAGCGTTAGTGTACGCGTTAGTGTTAGGGTAGTTATTAAACCTATCCCAGTCTCTAGATACCCCTTAGCACGTAAAAGAATATTATTTGGAGGTCCAGCCATGGAGAAGAGTTTAGACACTAGGATAAGATAAGGAACACACCCATTATAAAGAAATCACATTAGGATTCTCTTTTTAAGCTGTTCCTTAAAACACTAGTGCTTAGGAAATCTATTGGAGGCAGAAGCATTCAAGGGTAGCCTAGGGTTAGGGTGAGGCTTAGGGTTAGGCTTAGGGTACGGCTTGGGGTACGGGTTCGGGGAGGGGTTCGGGAACGGCGTAGGGTATGGGTTAGGGTTAGTGTTAGGGTTAGTGTTAGGGTTAGGGCTCGGTTTAGGGTATTGGTTAGGATTAGGGTACGTGTTAGGATTAGGGTAGGGGTTAGCGTTAGGGTACGCGATAGTGTTAGGGTAGTTATTAAACCTAACCCAGTCTCTAGATACCCCTTAGCACGTAAAGGAATATTATTTGGAGGTCCAGCCATGGAGAAGAGTTTAGACACTAGGATAAGATAAGGAACACACCCATTATAAAGAAATCACATTAGGATTCTCTTTTTAAGCTGTTCCTTAAAACACTAGTGCTTAGGAAATCTATTGGAGGCAGAAGCATTCAAGGGTAGCCTAGGGTTAGGGTTAGGCATAGGGTTAGGCTTAGGGTACGGCTTAGGTTACGGGTTCGGGGAGGGGTTCGGGAACGGCGTAGGGTATGGGTTAGGGTTAGGGTTAGTGTTAGGGTTAGGGCTCGGTTTAGGGTACGGGTTAGGATTAGGGTACATGTTAGGGTTAGGGTAGGTGTTAGGGTTAGGGTACGCGTTAGGGTTAGGGTAGTTATTAAACCTATCCCACTCTCTAGATACACCTTAGCACGTAAAGGAATATTATTTGGGGGTCCAGCCATGGAGAAGAGTTTAGACACTAGGATAAGATAAGGAACACACCCATTATAAAGAAATCACATTAGGATTCTCTTTTTAAGCTGTTCCTTAAAACACTAGTGCTTAGGAAATCTATTGGAGGCAGAAGCAGTCAAGGGTAGCCTAGGGTTAGGGTTAGGCTTAGGGTACGGCTTAGGGTACGGCTTAGGGTACGGGTTCGGGGAGTGCTTCGGGTACGGCGTAGGGTATGGGTTAGAGTTAGGGTTAGGGTTAGTGTTAGGGTTAGGGCTCGGTTTAGGGTATTGGTTAGGATTAGGGTACGTGTTAGTGTTAGGGTAGGGGTTAGGGTTAGGGTACGCGTTAGAGTTAGGGTAGTTATTAAACCTATCCCACTCTCTAGATACCCCTTAGCACGTAAAGGAATATTATTTGGAGGTCCAGCCATGGAGAAGAGTTTAGACACTAGGATAAGATAAGGAACACACCCAATATAAAGAAATCACATTAGGATTCTCTTTTTAAGTTGTTCCTTAAAACACTAGTGCTTAGGAAATCTATTGGAGGCAGAAGCAGTCAAGGGTAGCCTAGGTTTAGGGTTAGGCTTAGGGTACGGCTTAGGGTACGGCTTAGGGTACGGGTTCGGGGAGGGCTTCGGGTACGGCGTAGGGTATGGGTTAGGGTTAGGGTTAGGGTTAGTGTTAGGGTTAGGGCTCGTTTTAGGGTATTGGTTAGGATTAGGGTACGTGTTAGGGTTAGGGTAGGGTTTAGGGTTAGGGTACGCGTTAGTGTTAGGGTAGTTATTAAACCTATCCCAGTCTCTAGATACCCCTTAGCACGTATAGGAATATTATTTGGAGGTCCAGCCATGGAGAAGAGTTTAGACTCTAGGATAAGATAAGGAACACACCCATTATAAAGAAATCACATTAGGATTCTCTTTTTAAGCTGATCCTTAAAACACTAGTGCTTAGGAAATCTATTGGAGGCAGAAGCAGTCAAGGGTAGCCTAGGGTTAGGGTTAGGCTTAGGGTACGGCTTAGGGTACGGCTTAGGGTACGGGTTCGGGGAGGGCTTCGGGTACGGCGTAGGGTATGGGTTAGGGTTAGGGTTAGTGTTAGGGTTAGGGCTCGGTTTAGGGTATTGGTTAGGAAGAGGGTACGTGTTAGGGTTAGGGTAGGGGTTAGGGTTAGGGTACGCGTTAGTGTTAGGGTAGTTATTAAACCTATCCCACTCTCTAGATACCCCTTAGCACGTAAAGGAATATTATTTGGATGTCCAGCCATGGAGAAGAGTTTAGACACTAGGATAAGATAAGGAACACACCCATTATAAAGAAATCACATTAGGATTCTCTTTTTAAGCTGTTCCTTAAAACACTAGTGCTTAGGAAATCTATTGGAGGCAGAAGAAGTCAAGGGTAGCCTAGGGTTAGGGTTAGGCTTGGTGTTAGGCTTAGGGTACGGCTTAGGGTACGGGTTCGGGGAGGGGTTCGGGTACGGCGTAGGGTATGGGTTAGGGTTAGGGTTAGGGTTAGTGTTAGGGTTAGGGCTCCGTTTAGGGTACGTGTTAGGAGTAGGGTACATGTTAGGGTTAGGGTAGGGGTTAGGGTTAGGGTACGCGTTAGTGTTAGGGTAGTTATTAAACCTATCCCACTCTCTAGATACACCTTAGCACGTAAAGGAATATTATTTGGGGGTTCAGCCATGGAGAAGAGTTCAGACACTAGAATAAGATAAGGAACACACCCATTATAAAGAAATCACAATAGGATTCTCTTTTTAAGCTGTTCCTTAAAACACTAGTGCTTAGGAAATCTATTGGAGGCAGAAGCAGTCAAGGGTAGCCTAGGGTTAGGGTTAGGCTTAGGGTACGGCTTAGGGTACGGCTTAGGGTATGGGTTCGGGGAGGGCTTCGGGTAAGGCGTAGGGTATGGGTTAGGGTTAGGGTTAGGGTTAGTGTTAGGGTTAGGGCTCGGTTTAGGGTACGGGTTAGGATTCGGGTACATGTTAGGTTTAGGGTAGGGGTAGGGTTAGGGTACGCGTTAGGGTTAGGGTAGTTATTAAACCTATCCCACTCTCTAGATACACCTTAGCACGTAAAGGAATATTATTTGGGGGTCCAGCCATGGAGAAGAGTTTAGACACTAGGATAAGATAAGGAACACACCCATTATAAAGAAATCACATTAGGATTCTCTTTTTAAGCTGTTCCTTAAAACACTAGTGCTTAGGAAATCTATTGGAGGCAGAAGCAGTCAAGGGAAGCCTAGGGTTAGGGTTAGGCTTAGGGTACGGCTTAGGGTAAGGCTTAGGGTATGGGTTCGGGGAGGGCTTCTGGTACGGCGTAGGGTATTGGTTAGGGTTAGGGTTAGTGTTAGGGTTAGGGCTCGGTTTAGGGTATTGGTTAGGATTAGGGTACGTGTTAGGGTTAGGGTAGGGGTTAGCGTTAGGGTACGCGTTAGTGTTAGGGTAGTTATTAAACCTATCCCAGTCTCTAGATACCCCTTAGCACGTAAAAGAATATTATTTGGAGGTCCAGCCATGGAGAAGAGTTTAGACACTAGGATAAGATAAGGAACACACCCATTATAAAGAAATCACATTAGGATTCTCTTTTTAAGCTGTTCCTTAAAACACTAGTGCTTAGGAAATCTATTGGAGGCAGAAGCATTCAAGGCTAGCCTAGGGTTAGGGTGAGGCTTAGTGTTAGGCTTAGGGTACGGCTTGGGGTACGGGTTCGGGGAGGGGTTCGGGAACGGCGTAGGGTATGGGTTAGGGTTAGGGTTAGGGTTAGTGTTAGGGTTAGGGCTCGGTTTAGGGTACGGGTTAGGATTAGGGTACATGTTAGAGTTAGGGTAGGGGTTAGGGTTAGGGTACGCGTTAGTGTTAGGGTAGTTATTAAACCTATCCCAGTCTCTAGATACCCCTTAGCACGTAAAGGAATATTATTTGGAGGTCCAGCCATGGAGAAGAGTTTAGACACTAGGATAAGATAAGGAACACACCCATTATAAAGAAATCACATTAGGATTCTCTTTTTAAGCTGTTCCTTAAAACACTAGTTCTTAGGAAATCTATTGGAGGCAGAAGCAGTCAAGGGTAACCAAGGGTTAGGGTTAGGCTTGGGGTTAGGCTTAGGGTACGGCTTAGGGTACGGGTTCGGGGAGGGGTTCGGGTACGGCGTAGGGTATGGGTTAGGGTTAGGGTTAGGGTTAGTGTTAGGGTTAGGGCTCGGTTTAGGGTATTGGTTAGGATTAGGGTACGTGTTAGGGTTAGGGTAGGGGTTAGGGTTAGGGTACGCGTTAGTGTTAGGGTAGTTATTAAACCTATCCCACTCTCTAGATACCCCTTAGCACGTAAAGGAATATTATTTGGAGGTCCAGCCATGGAGAAGAGTTTAGACACTAGGATAAGATAAGGACACACCCATTATAAAGAAATCACATTAGGATTCTCTTTTTAAGCTGTTCCTTAAAACTCTAGTGCTGGGCTTCCTTGGTGGCGCAGTGGTTGAGAATCTGCCTGCCAAAGCAGGGGACACGGGTTCGAGCCCTGGTCTGGGAAGATCCCACATGCCGCGGAGCAACTAAGCCCGTGAGCCACAACTACTGAGCCTGCGCGTCTGGAGCCTGTGCTCCGCAACAAGAGAGGCCGCGACAGTGAGAGGCCCGTGCACCGCGATGAAGAGTGGCCCCCACTTGCCACAACTAGAGAAAGCCCTTGCACAGAAACAAAGACCCAACACAGCCAAAAATAAATAAATAAATAAATAAAAATTTAAAAAAAAAAAAAAAAAAAAAAAAAAAAAAAAAAAAAAACTCTAGTGCTTAGGAAATCTATTGGAGGCAGAAGCATTCAAGAGTAGCCTAGGGTTAGGGTTAGGCTTAGGGTACGGCTTAGGGTACGGCTTAGGGTACGGGTTCGGGGAAGGGTTCGGGAACGGCGTAGGGTATGGGATAGGGTTAGGGTTAGGGATAGTGTTAGGGTTAGGGCTCGGTTTAGGGTACGGGTTAGGATTAGGGTACATGTTAGGGTTAGGGTAGGGGTTAGGGTTAGGGTACGCGTTAGGGTTAGGGTAGTTATTAAACCTATCCCACTCTCTAGATACCCCTTAGCACGTAAAGGAATATTATTTGGAGTTCCAGCCATGGAGAAGAGTTTAGACACTAGGATAAGATAAGGAACACACCCATTATAAAGAAATCACATTAGGATTCTCTTTTTAAGCTGTTCCTTAAAACACTAGTGCTTAGGAAATCTATTGGAGGCAGAAGCAGTCAAGGGTAGCCTAGGGTTAGGGTTAGGCTTAGGGTACGGCTTAGGGTACGGCTTAGGGTACGGGTTCGGGGAGGGTTTCGGGTACGGCCTAGGATATGGGTTAGGGTTAGGGTTAGGGTTAGTGTTAGGGTTAGGGCTCGGTTTAGGGTATTGGTTAGGAATAGGGTACGTGTTAGGGTTAGGGTAGGGGTTAGGGTTAGGGTACGCGTTAGTGTTAGGGTAGTTATTAAACCTATCCCACTCTCTAGATACCCCTTAGCACGTAAAGGAATATTATTTGGAGGTCCAGCCATGGAGAAGAGTTTAGACACTAGGATAAGATAAGGAACACACCCATTATAAAGAAATCACATTAGGATTCTCTTTTTAAGCTGTTCCTTAAAACACTAGTGCTTAGGAAATCTATTGGAGGCAGAAGCAGTCAAGGGTAGCCTAGTGTTAGGGTTATGCTTAGGGTACGGCTTAGGGTAAGGCTTAGGGTACGGGTTCGGGGAGGGCTTCTGGTACGGCGTAGGGTATGGGTTAGGGTTAGGGTTAGTGTTAGGGTTAGGGCTCGGTTTAGGGTATTGGTTAGGAAGAGGGTACGTGTTAGGGTTAGGGTAGGGGTTAGGGTTAGGGTACGCGTTAGTGTTAGGGTAGTTATTAAACCTATCCCACTCTCTAGATACCCCTTAGCACGTAAAGGAATATTATTTGGATGTCCAGCCATGGAGAAGAGTTTAGACACTAGGATAAGATAAGGAACACACCCATTATAAAGAAATCACATTAGGATTCTCTTTTTAAGCTGTTCCTTAAAACACTAGTGCTTAGGAAATCTATTGGAGGCAGAAGAAGTCAAGGGTAGCCTAGGGTTAGGGTTAGGCTTGGTGTTAGGCTTAGGGTACGGCTTAGGGTACGGGTTCGGGGAGGGGTTCGGGTACGGCGTAGGGTATGGGTTAGGGTTAGGGTTAGGGTTAGTGTTAGGGTTAGGGCTCCGTTTAGGGTACGTGTTAGGAGTAGGGTACATGTTAGGGTTAGGGTAGGGGTTAGGGTTAGGGTACGCGTTAGTGTTAGGGTAGTTATTAAACCTATCCCACTCTCTAGATACCCCTTAGCACGTAAAGGAATATTATTTGGGGGTTCACCCATGGAGAAGAGTTCAGACACTAGAATAAGATAAGGAACACACCCATTATAAAGAAATCACAATAGGATTCTCTTTTTAAGCTGTTCCTTAAAACACTAGTGCTTAGGAAATCTATTGGAGGCAGAAGCAGTCAAGGGTAGCCTAGGGTTAGGGTTAGGCTTAGGGTACGGCTTAGGGTACGGCTTAGGGTATGGGTTCGGGGAGGGCTTCGGGTAAGGCGTAGGGTATGGGTTAGGGTTAGGGTTAGGGTTAGTGTTAGGGTTAGGGCTCGGTTTAGGGTACGGGTTAGGATTCGGGTACATGTTAGGTTTAGGGTAGGGGTAGGGTTAGGGTACGCGTTAGGGTTAGGGTAGTTATTAAACCTATCCCACTCTCTAGATACACCTTAGCACGTAAAGGAATATTATTTGGGGGTCCAGCCATGGAGAAGAGTTTAGACACTAGGATAAGATAAGGAACACACCCATTATAAAGAAATCACATTAGGATTCTCTTTTTAAGCTGTTCCTTAAAACACTAGTGCTTAGGAAATCTATTGGAGGCAGAAGCAGTCAAGGGAAGCCTAGGGTTAGGGTTAGGCTTAGGGTACGGCTTAGGGTAAGGCTTAGGGTATGGGTTCGGGGAGGGCTTCTGGTACGGCGTAGGGTATTGGTTAGGGTTAGGGTTAGTGTTAGGGTTAGGGCTCGGTTTAGGGTATTGGTTAGGATTAGGGTACGTGTTAGGGTTAGGGTAGGGGTTAGCGTTAGAGTACGCGTTAGTGTTAGGGTAGTTATTAAACCTATCCCAGTCTCTAGATAACCCTTAGCACGTAAAAGAATATTATTTGGAGGTCCAGCCATGGAGAAGAGTTTAGACACTAGGATAAGATAAGGAACACACCCATTATAAAGAAATCACATTAGGATTCTCTTTTTAAGCTGTTCCTTAAAACACTAGTGCTTAGGAAATCTATTGGAGGCAGAAGCATTCAAGGGTAGCCTAGGGTTAGGGTGAGGCTTAGGGTTAGGCTTAGGGTACGGCTTGGGCTATGGGTTCGGGGAGGGGTTCGGGAACGGCGTAGGGTATGGGTTAGGGTTAGTGTTAGGGTTAGTGTTAGGGTTAGGGCTCGGTTTAGGGTATTGGTTAGGATTAGGGTACGTGTTAGGATTAGGGTAGGGGTTAGCGTTAGGGTACGCGATAGTGTTAGGGTAGTTATTAAACCTAACCCAGTCTCTAGATACCCCTTAGCACGTAAAGGAATATTATTTGGAGGTCCAGCCATGGAAAAGAGTTTAGACACTAGGATAAGATAAGGAACACACCCATTATAAAGAAATCACATTAGGATTCTCTTTTTAAGCTGTTCCTTAAAACACTAGTGCTTAGGAAATCTATTGGAGGCAGAAGCATTCAAGGGTAGCCTAGGGTTAGGGTTAGGCATAGGGTTAGGCTTAGGGTACGGCTTAGGGTACGGGTTCGGGGAGGGGTTCGGGAACGGCGTAGGGTATGGGTTAGGGTTAGGGTTAGTGTTAGGGTTAGGGCTCGGTTTAGGGTACGGGTTAGGATTAGGGTACATGTTAGGGTTAGGGTAGGTGTTAGGGTTAGGGTACGCGTTAGGGTTAGGGTAGTTATTAAACCTATCCCACTCTCTAGATACACCTTAGCACGTAAAGGAATATTATTTGGGGGTCCAGCCATGGAGAAGAGTTTAGACACTAGGATAAGATAAGGAACACACCCATTATAAAGAAATCACATTAGGATTCTCTTCTTAAGCTGTTCCTTAAAACACTAGTGCTTAGGAAATCTATTGGAGGCAGAAGCAGTCAAGGGTAGCCTAGGGTTAGGGTACGGCTTAGGGTACGGCTTAGGGTACGGCTTAGGGTACGGGTTCGGGGAGGGCTTCGGGTAAGGCGTAGGGTATGGGTTAGGGTTAGGGTTAGGGTTAGTGTTAGGGTTAGGGCTCGGTTTAGGGTATTGGTTAGGATTAGGGTACGTGTTAGGGTTAGGGTAGGGTTTAGGGTTAGGGTACGCGTTAGTGTTAGGGTAGTTATTAAACCTATGCCAGTCTCTAGATACCCCTTAGCACGTATAGGAATATTATTTGGAGGTCCAGCCATGGAGAAGAGTTTAGACACTAGGATAAGATAAGGAACACACCCATTATAAAGAAA
Source organism: Balaenoptera physalus (assembly GCF_965194825.1). Taxonomy (NCBI): domain Eukaryota; kingdom Metazoa; phylum Chordata; class Mammalia; order Artiodactyla; family Balaenopteridae; genus Balaenoptera; species Balaenoptera physalus. Next base: position 859,082 of record NW_028126476.1, read on the forward strand.
TCACATTAGGATTCTCTTTTTAAGCTGTTCCTTAAAACACTAGTGCTTAGGAAATCTATTGGAGGCAGAAGCTGTCAAGGGTAGCCTAGGGTTAGGGTTAGGCTTAGGGTACGGCTTAGGGTACGGCTTAGGGTACGGGTTCGGGGAGGGCTTCGGGTACGGCGTAGGGTATGGGTTAGGGTTAGGGTTAGTGTTAGGGTTAGGGCTCGGTTTAGGGTATTGGTTAGGAAGAGGGTACGTGTTAGGGTTAGGGTAGGGGTTAGGGTTAGGGTACGCGTTAGTGTTAGGGTAGTTATTAAACCTATCCCATTCTCTAGATACACCTTAGCACGTAAAGGAATATTATTTGGAGGTCCAGCCATGGAGAAGAGTTTAGACACTAGGATAAGATAAGGAACACACCCATTATAAAGAAATCACATTAGGATTCTCTTTTTAAGCTGTTCCTTAAAACACTAGTGCTTAGGAAATCTATTGGAGGCAGAAGCAGTCAAGGATAGCCTAGGGTTAGGGTTAGGCTTGGTGTTAGGCTTAGGGTACGGCTTAGGGTACGGGTTCGGGGAGGGGTTCGGGTACGGCGTAGGGTATGGGTTAGAGTTAGGGTTAGGGTTAGTGTTAGGGTTAGGGCTCCGTTTAGGGTACGTGTTAGGAGTAGGTTACATGTTAGGGTTAGGGTAGGGGTTAGGGTTAGGGTACGCGTTAGGGTTAGGGTAGTTATTAAACCTATCCCACTCTCTAGATACACCTTAGCACGTAAAGGAATATTATTTGGGGGTCCAGCCATGGAGAAGAGTTCATACACTAGAATAAGATAAGGAACACACCCATTATAAAGAAATCACAATAGGATTCTCTTTTTAAGCTGTTCCTTAAAACACTAGTGCTTAGGAAATCTATTGGAAGCAGAAGCAGTCAAGGGTAGCCTAGGGTTAGGGTTAGGCTTAGGGTACGGCTTAGGGTACGGCTTAGGGTACGGGTTCGGGGAGGGCTTCGTGTAAGGCGTAGGGTATGGGTTAGGGTTAGGGTTAGGGTTAGTGTTAGGGTTAGGGCTCGGTTTAGGGTACGGGTTAGGATTCGGGTACATGTTAGGTTTAGGGTAGTGGTAGGGTTAGGGTACGCGTTAGGGTTAGGGTAGTTATTAAACCTATCCCACTCTCTAGATACACCTTAGCACGTAAAGGAATATTATTTGGGGGTCCAGCCATGGAGAAGAGTTTAGACACTAGGATAAGATAAGGAACACACCCATTATAAAGAAATCACATTAGGATTCTCTTTTTAAGCTGTTCCTTAAAACACTAGTGCTTAGGAAATCTATTGGAGGCAGAAGCAGTCAAGGGAAGCCTAGGGTTAGGGTTAGGCTTAGGGTACGGCTTAGGGTAAGGCTTAGGGTATGGGTTCGGGGAGGGCTTCTGGTACGGCGTAGGGTATTGGTTAGGGTTAGGGTTAGTGTTAGGGTTAGGGCTCGGTTTAGGGTATTGGTTGGGATTAGGGTACATGTTAGGGTTAGGGTAGGGGTTAGCGTTAGGGTACGCGTTAGTGTTAGGGTAGTTATTAAACCTATCCCAGTCTCTAGATACCCCTTAGCACGTAAAAGAATATTATTTGATGGTCCAGCCATGGAGAAGAGTTTAGACACTAGGATAAGATAAGGAACACACCCATTATAAAGAAATCACATTAGGATTCTCTTTTTAAGCTGTTCCTTAAAACACTAGTGCTTAGGAAATCTATTGGAGGCAGAAGCATTCAAGGGTAGCCTAGGGTTAGGGTTAGGCTTAGGGTTAGGCTTAGGGTACGGCTTAGGGTACGGGTACGGGGAGGGGTTCGGGAACGGCGTAGGGTATGGGTTAGGGTTAGGGTTAGGGTTAGTGTTAGGGTTAGGGCTCGGTTTAGGGTACGGGTTAGGATTAGGGTACATGTTAGGGTTAGGGTAGGGGTTAGGGTTAGGGTACGCGTTAGTGTTAGGGTAGTTATTAAACCTATCCCAGTCTCTAGATACCCCTTAGCACGTAAAGGAATATTATTTGGAGGTCCAGCCATGGAGAAGAGTTTAGACACTAGGATAAGATAAGGAACACACCCATTATAAAGAAATCACATTAGGATTCTCTTTTTAAGCTGTTCCTTAAAACACTAGTGCTTAGGAAATCTATTGGAGGCAGAAGCAGTCAAGGGTAACCAAGGGTTAGGGTTAGGCTTGGGGTTAGGCTTAGGGTACGGCTTAGGGTACGGGTTCGGGGAGGGGTTCGGGTACGGCGTAGGGTATGGGTTAGGGTTAGGGTTAGGGTTAGTGTTAGGGTTAGGGCTCGGTTTAGGGTATTGGTTAGGATTAGGGTACGTGTTAGGGTTAGGGTAGGGGTTAGGGTTAGGGTACGCGTTAGTGTTAGGGTAGTTATTAAACCTATCCCACTCTCTAGATACCCCTTAGCACGTAAAGGAATATTATTTGGAGGTCCAGCCATGGAGAAGAGTTTAGACACTAGGATAAGATAAGGACACACCCATTATAAAGAAATCACATTAGGATTCTCTTTTTAAGCTGTTCCTTAAAACTCTAGTGCTTAGGAAATCTATTGGAGGCAGAAGCATTCAAGAGTAGCCTAGGGTTAGGGTTAGGCTTAGGGTACGGCTTAGGGTACGGCTTAGGGTACGGGTTCGGGGAAGGGTTCGGGAACGGCGTAGGGTATGGGATAGGGTTAGGGTTAGGGTTAGTGTTAGGGTTAGGGCTCGGTTTAGGGTACGGGTTAGGATTAGGGTACATGTTAGGGTTAGGGTAGGGGTTAGGGTTAGGGTACGCGTTAGGGTTAGGGTAGTTATTAAACCTATCCCACTCTCTAGATACCCCTTAGCACGTAAAGGAATATTATTTGGAGTTCCAGCCATGGAGAAGAGTTTAGACACTAGGATAAGATAAGGAACACACCCATTATAAAGAAATCACATTAGGATTCTCTTTTTAAGCTGTTCCTTAAAACACTAGTGCTTAGGAAATCTATTGGAGGCAGAAGCAGTCAAGGGTAGCCTAGGGTTAGGGTTAGGCTTAGGGTACGGCTTAGGGTACGGCTTAGGGTACGGGTTCGGGGAGGGTTTCGGGTACGGCGTAGGATATGGGTTAGGGTTAGGGTTAGGGTTAGTGTTAGGGTTAGGGCTCGGTTTAGGGTATTGGTTAGGATTAGGGTACGTGTTAGGGTTAGGGTAGGGGTTAGGGTTAGGGTACGCGTTAGTGTTAGGGTAGTTATTAAACCTATCCCACTCTCTAGATACCCCTTAGCACGTAAAGGAATATTATTTGGAGGTCCAGCCATGGAGAAGAGTTTAGACACTGGATAAGATAAGGAACACACCCATTATAAAGAAATCACATTAGGATTCTCGTTTTAAGCTGTTCCTTAAAACACTAGTGCTTAGGAAATCTATTGGAGGCAGAAGCAGTCAAGGGTAGCCTAGTGTTAGGGTTATGCTTAGGGTACGGCTTAGGGTAAGGCTTAGGGTACGGGTTCGGGGAGGGCTTCTGGTACGGCGTAGGGTATGGGTTAGGGTTAGGGTTAGTGTTAGGGTTAGGGCTCGGTTTAGGGTATTGGTTAGGATTAGGGTACGTGTTAGTGTTAGGGTAGGGGTTAGGGTTAGGGTACGCGTTAGTGTTAGGGTAGTTATTAAACATAACCCACTCTCTAGATACCCCTTAGCACGTAAAGGAATATTATTTGGAGATCCAGCCATGGAGAAGAGTTTAGACACTAGGATAAGATAAGGAACACACCCATTATAAAGAAATCACATTAGGATTCTCTTTTTAAGCTGTTCCTTAAAACACTAGTGCTTAGGAAATCTATTGGAGGCAGAAGAAGTCAAGGGTAGCCGAGGGTTAGGGTTAGGCTTGGTGTTAGGCTTAGGGTACGGCTTAGGGTACGGGTTCGGGGAGGGGTTCGGGTACGGCGTAGGGTATGGGTTAGGGTTAGGGTTAGGGTTAGTGTTAGGGTTAGGGCTCCGTTTAGGGTACGTGTTAGGAGTACGGTACATGTTAGGGTTAGGGTAGGGGTTAGGGTTAGGGTACGCGTTAGGGTTAGGGTACTTATTAAACCTATCCCACTCTCTAGATACACCTTAGCACGTAAAGGAATATTATTTGGGGGTCCAGCCATGGAGAAGAGTTTAGACACTAGGATAAGATAAGGAACACACCCATTATAAAGAAATCACAATAGGATTCTCTTTTTAAGCTGTTCCTTAAAACACTAGTGCTTAGGAAATCTATTGGAGGCAGAAGCAGTCAAGGGTAGCCTAGGGTTAGGGTACGGCTTAGGGTACGGCTTAGGGTACGGCTTAGGGTACGGGTTCGGGGAGGGCTTCGGGTAAGGCGTAGGGTATGGGTTAGGGTTAGGGTTAGGGTTAGTGTTAGGGTTAGGGCTCGGTTTAGGGTATTGGTTAGGATTAGGGTACGTGTTAGGGTTAGGGTAGGGTTTAGGGTTAGGGTACGCGTTAGTGTTAGGGTAGTTATTAAACCTATCCCCGTCTCTAGATACCCCTTAGCACGTATAGGAATATTATTTGGAGGTCCAGCCATGGAGAAGAGTTTAGACACTAGGATAAGATAAGGAACACACCCATTATAAAGAAATCACATTAGGATTCTCTTTTTAAGCTGTTCCTTAAAACACTAGTGCTTAGGAAATCTATTGGAGGCAGAAGCTGTCAAGGGTAGCCTAGGGTTAGGGTTAGGCTTAGGGTACGGCTTAGGGTACGGCTTAGGGTACGGGTTCGGGGAGGGCTTCGGGTACGGCGTAGGGTATGGGTTAGGGTTAGGGTTAGTGTTAGGGTTAGGGCTCGGTTTAGGGTATTGGTTAGGAAGAGGGTATGTGTTAGGGTTAGGGTAGGGGTTAGGGTTAGGGTACGCGTTAGTGTTAGGGTAGTTATTAGACCTATCCCACTCTCTAGATACCCCTTAGCACGTAAAGGAATATTATTTGGAGGTCCAGCCATGGAGAAGAGTTTAGACACTAGGATAAGATAAGGAACACACCCATTATAAAGAAATCACATTAGGATTCTCTTTTTAAGCTGTTCCCTAAAACACTAGTGCTTAGGAAATCTATTGGAGGCAGAAGCAGTCAAGGGTAACCAAGGGTTAGGGTTAGGCTTGGGGTTAGGCTTAGGGTACGGCTTAGGGTACGGGTTCGGGGAGGGGTTCGGGTACGGCGTAGGGTATGGGTTAGGGTTAGGGTTAGGGTTAGTGTTAGGGTTAGGGCTCGGTTTAGGGTATTGGTTAGGATTAGGGTACGTGTTAGGGTTAGGGTAGGGGTTAGGGTTAGGGTACGCGTTAGTGTTAGGGTAGTTATTAAACATATCCCACTCTCTAGATACCCCTTAGCACGTAAAGGAATATTATTTGGAGGTCCAGCCATGGAGAAGAGTTTAGACACTAGGATAAGATAAGGAACACACCCATTATAAAGAAATCACATTAGGATTCTCTTTTTAAGCTGTTCTTTAAAACACTAGTGCTTAGGAAATCTATTGGAGGCAGAAGCAGTCAAGGGTAGCCTAGGGTTAGGGTACGGCTTAGGGTACGGCTTAGGGTACGGGTTCGGGGAGGGCTTCGGGTACGGCGTAGGGTATGGGTTAGGGTTAGGGTTAGGGTTAGTGTTAGGGTTAGGGCTCGGTTTAGGGTATTGGTTAGGATTAGGGTACGTGTTAGGGTTAGGGTAGGGTTTAGGGTTAGGGTACGCGTTAGTGTTAGGGTAGTTATTAAACCTATCCCAGTCTCTAGATACCCCTTAGCACGTATAGGAATATTATTTGGAGGTCCAGCCATGGAGAAGAGTTTAGACACTAGGATAAGATAAGGACACACCCATTATAAAGAAATCTCATTAGGATTCTCTTTTTAAGCTGTTCCTTAAAACACTAGTGCTTAGGAAATCTATTGGAGGCAGAAGCATTCAAGAGTAGCCTAGGGTTAGGGTTAGGCTTAGTGTACGGCATAGGGTACGGCTTAGGGTACGGGTTCGGGGAAGGGTTCGGGAATGGCGTAGGGTATGGTTTAGGGTTAGGGTTAGGGTTAGTGTTAGGGTTAGGGCTCGGTTTAGGGTACGGGTTAGGATTAGGGTACATGTAAGGGTTAGTGTAGGGGTTAGGGTTAGGGTACGCGTTAGGGATAGGGTAGTTATTAAACCTATCCGACTCTCTAGATACCCCTTAGCACGTAAAGGAATATTATTTGGAGTTCCAGCCATGGAGAAGAGTTTAGACACTAGGATAAGATAAGGAACACACCCATTATAAAGAAATCACATTAGGATTCTCTTTTTAAGCTGTTCCTTAAAACACTAGTGCTTAGGAAATCTATTGGAGGCAGAAGCAGTCAAGGGTAGCCTAGGGTTAGGGTTAGGCTTAGGGTACGGCTTAGGGTACGGCTTAGGGTACGGGTTCGGGGAGGGCTTCGGGTACGGCGTAGGGTATGGGTTAGGGTTAGGGTTAGGGTTAGTGTTAGGGTTAGGGCTCGGTTTAGGGTATTGGTTAGGATTAGGGTACGTGTTAGTGTTAGGGTAGGGGTTAGGGTTATGGTACGCGTTAGTGTTAGGGTAGTTATTAAACCTATCCCAGTCTCTAGATACCCCTTAGCACGTAAAGGAATATTATTTGGAGGTCCAGCCATGGAGAAGAGTTTAGACACTAGGATAAGATAAGGAACACACCCATTATAAAAAATCACATTAGGATTCTCTTTTTAAATTGTTCCTTAAAACACTAGTGCCTAGGAAATCTATTGGAGGCAGAAGCAGTCAAGGGTAGCCTAGGGTTAGGGTTAGGCTTAGGGTACGGCTTAGGGTACGGCTTAGGGTACGGGTTCGGGGAGGGCTTCGGGTAGGGCGTAGGGTATGGGTTAGGGTTAGGGTTAGGGTTAGTGTTAGGGTTAGGGCTCGGTTTAGGGTATTGGTTAGGATTAGGGTATGTGTTAGGGTTAGGGTAGGGGTTAGGGTTAGGGTACGCGTTAGTGTTAGGGTAGTTATTAAACCTATCCCACTCTCTAGATACCCCTTAGCACGTAAAGGAATATTATTTGGAGGTCCAGCCATGGAGAAGAGTTTAGACACTAGGATAAGATAAGGACACACCCATTATAAAGAAATCACATTAGGATTCTCTTTTTAAGCTGTTCCTTAAAACACTAGTGCTTAGGAAATCTATTGGAGGCAGAAGCATTCAAGAGTAACCTAGGGTTAGGGTTAGGCTTAGGGTACGGCTTAGGGTACGGCTTAGGGTACGGGTTCGGGGAAGGGTTCGGGAATGGCGTAGGGTATGGGTTAGGGTTAGGGTTAGGGTTAGTGTTAGGGTTAGGGCTCGGTTTAGGTTACGGATTAGGATTAGGGTACATGTTAGGGTTAGGGTAGGGGTTAGGGTTAGGGTACGCGTTAGGGTTAGGGTAGTTATTAAACCTATCCCACTCTCTAGATACCCCTTAGCACGTAAAGGAATATTATTTGGAGTTCCAGCCATGGAGAAGAGTTTAGACACTAGGATAAGATAAGGAACACACCCATTATAAAGAAATCACATTAGGATTCTCTTTTTAAGCTGTTCCTTAAAACACTAGTTCTTAGGAAATCTATTGGAGGCAGAAGCAGTCAAGGGTAGCCTAGGTTTAGGGTTAGGCTTAGGGTACGGCTTAGGGTACGGCTTAGGGTACGGGTTCGGGGAGGGCTTCGGGTACGGCGTAGGATATGGGTTAGGGTTAGTGTTAGGGTTAGTGTTAGGGTTAGGGCTCGGTTTAGGGTATTGGATAGGATTAGGGTACGTGTTAGGGTTAGGGTAGGGGTTAGGGTTAGGGTACGCGTTAGTGTTAGGTTATTTATTAAACCTATCCCACTCTCTAGATACCCCTTAGCACGTAAAGGAATATTATTTGGAGGTCCAGCCATGGAGAAGAGTTTAGACACTAGGATAAGATAAGGAACACACCCATTATAAAGAAATCACATTAGGATTCTCTTTTTAAGCTGTTCCTTAAAACACTAGTGCTTAGGAAATCTATTGGAGGCAGAAGCATTCAAGGGTAGCCTAGGGTTAGGGTTAGGCTTAGGGTTAGGCTTAGGGTACGGCTTAGGGTACGGGTTTGGGGAGGGGTTCGGGAACGGCGTAGGTTTTGGGTTAGGGTTAGGGTTAGGGTTAGTGTTAGGGTTAGGGCTCGGTTTAGGGTACGGGTTAGGATTCGGGTACATGTTAGGGTTAGGGTAGGGGTAGGGTTAGGGTACGCGTTAGGGTTAGGGTAGTTATTAAACCTATCCCACTCTCTAGATACACCTTAGCACGTAAAGGAATATTATTTGGGGGTCCAGCCATGGAGAAGAGTTTAGACACTAGGATAAGATAAGGAACACACCCATTATAAAGAAATCACATTAGGATTCTCTTTTTAAGCTGTTCCTTAAAACACTAGTGCTTAGGAAATCTATTGGAGGCAGAAGCAGTCAAGGGTAGCCTAGGGTTAGGGTTAGGCTTAGGGTACGGCTTAGGGTACGGCTTAGGGTACGGCTTCGGGGAGGGCTTCGGATACGGCGTAGGGTATGGGTTAGAGTTAGGGTTAGGGTTAGTGTTAGGGTTAGGGCTCGGTTTAGGGTATTGGTTAGGATTAGGGTACGTGTTAGTGTTAGGGTAGGGGTTAGGGTTAGGGTACGCGTTAGTGTTAGGGTAGTTATTAAACCTATCCCACTCTCTAGATACCCCTTAGCACGTAAAGGAATATTATTTGGAGGTCCAGCCATGGAGAAGAGTTTAGACACTAGGATAAGATAAGGAACACACCCATTATAAAGAAATCACATTAGGATTCTCTTTTTAAGCTGTTCCTTAAAACACTAGTGCTTAGGAAATCTATTGGAGGCAGAAGCAGTCAAGGGTAGCCTAGGTTTAGGGTTAGGCTTGGGTACGGCTTAGGGTACGGCTTAGGGTACGGGTTCGGGGAGGGCTTCGGGTACGGCGTAGGGTATGGGTTAGGGTTAGGGTTAGGGTTAGTGTTAGGGTTAGGGCTCGGTTTAGGGTATTGGTTAGGATTAGGGTACGTGTTAGGGTTAGGGTAGGGTTTAGGGTTAGGGTACGCGTTAGTGTTAGGGTAGTTATTAAACCTATCCCAGTCTCTAGATACCCCTTAGCACGTATAGGAATATTATTTGGAGGTCCAGCCATGGAGAAGAGTTTAGACACTAGGATAAGATAAGGACACACCCATTATAAAGAAATCACATTAGGTTTCTCTTTTTAAGCTGTTCCTTAAAACACTAGTGCTTAGGAAATCTATTGGAGGCAGAAGCATTCAAGAGTAGCCTAGGGTTAGGGTTAGGCTTAGTTTACGGCATAGGGTACGGCTTAGGGTACGGGTTCGGGGAAGGGTTCGGGAATGGCGTAGGGTATGGTTTAGGGTTAGGGTTAGGGTTAGTGTTAGGGTTAGGGCTCGGTTTAGGGTACGGGTTAGGATTAGGGTACATGTAAGGGTTAGGGTAGTGGTTAGGGTTAGGGTACGTGTTAGGGTTAGGGTAGTTATTAAACCTATCCGACTCTCTAGATACCCCTTAGCACGTAAAGGAATATTATTTGGAGTTCCAGCCATGGAGAAGAGTTTAGACACTAGGATAAGATAAGGAACACACCCATTATAAAGAAATCACATTAGGATTCTCTTTTTAAGCTGTTCCTTAAAACACTAGTGCTTAGGAAATCTATTGGAGGCAGAAGAAGTCAAGGGTAGCCGAGGGTTAGGGTTAGGCTTGGTGTTAGGCTTAGGGTACGGCTTAGGGTACGGGTTCGGGGAGGGGTTCGGGTACGGCGTAGGGTATGGGTTAGGGTTAGGGTTAGGGTTAGTGTTAGGGTTAGGGCTCCGTTTAGGGTACGTGTTAGGAGTACGGTACATGTTAGGGTTAGGGTAGGGGTTAGGGTTAGGGTACGCGTTAGGGTTAGGGTACTTATTAAACCTATCCCACTCTCTAGATACACCTTAGCACGTAAAGGAATATTATTTGGGGGTCCAGCCATGGAGAAGAGTTTAGACACTAGGATAAGATAAGGAACACACCCATTATAAAGAAATCACAATAGGATTCTCTTTTTAAGCTGTTCCTTAAAACACTAGTGCTTAGGAAATCTATTGGAGGCAGAAGCAGTCAAGGGTAGCCTAGGGTTAGGGTACGGCTTAGGGTACGGCTTAGGGTACGGCTTAGGGTACGGGTTCGGGGAGGGCTTCGGGTAAGGCGTAGGGTATGGGTTAGGGTTAGGGTTAGGGTTAGTGTTAGGGTTAGGGCTCGGTTTAGGGTATTGGTTAGGATTAGGGTACGTGTTAGGGTTAGGGTAGGGTTTAGGGTTAGGGTACGCGTTAGTGTTAGGGTAGTTATTAAACCTATCCCCGTCTCTAGATACCCCTTAGCACGTATAGGAATATTATTTGGAGGTCCAGCCATGGAGAAGAGTTTAGACACTAGGATAAGATAAGGAACACACCCATTATAAAGAAATCACATTAGGATTCTCTTTTTAAGCTGTTCCTTAAAACACTAGTGCTTAGGAAATCTATTGGAGGCAGAAGCTGTCAAGGGTAGCCTAGGGTTAGGGTTAGGCTTAGGGTACGGCTTAGGGTACGGCTTAGGGTACGGGTTCGGGGAGGGCTTCGGGTACGGCGTAGGGTATGGGTTAGGGTTAGGGTTAGTGTTAGGGTTAGGGCTCGGTTTAGGGTATTGGTTAGGAAGAGGGTATGTGTTAGGGTTAGGGTAGGGGTTAGGGTTAGGGTACGCGTTAGTGTTAGGGTAGTTATTAGACCTATCCCACTCTCTAGATACCCCTTAGCACGTAAAGGAATATTATTTGGAGGTCCAGCCATGGAGAAGAGTTTAGACACTAGGATAAGATAAGGAACACACCCATTATAAAGAAATCACATTAGGATTCTCTTTTTAAGCTGTTCCCTAAAACACTAGTGCTTAGGAAATCTATTGGAGGCAGAAGCAGTCAAGGGTAACCAAGGGTTAGGGTTAGGCTTGGGGTTAGGCTTAGGGTACGGCTTAGGGTACGGGTTAGGGGAGGGGTTCGGGTACGGCGTAGGGTATGGGTTAGGGTTAGGGTTAGGGTTAGTGTTAGGGTTAGGGCTCGGTTTAGGGTATTGGTTAGGATTAGGGTACGTGTTAGGGTTAGGGTAGGGGTTAGGGTTAGGGTACGCGTTAGTGTTAGGGTAGTTATTAAACATATCCCACTCTCTAGATACCCCTTAGCACGTAAAGGAATATTATTTGGAGGTCCAGCCATGGAGAAGAGTTTAGACACTAGGATAAGATAAGGAACACACCCATTATAAAGAAATCACATTAGGATTCTCTTTTTAAGCTGTTCTTTAAAACACTAGTGCTTAGGAAATCTATTGGAGGCAGAAGCAGTCAAGGGTAGCCTAGGGTTAGGGTACGGCTTAGGGTACGGCTTAGGGTACGGGTTCGGGGAGGGCTTCGGGTACGGCGTAGGGTATGGGTTAGGGTTAGGGTTAGGGTTAGTGTTAGGGTTAGGGCTCGGTTTAGGGTATTGGTTAGGATTAGGGTACGTGTTAGGGTTAGGGTAGGGTTTAGGGTTAGGGTACGCGTTAGTGTTAGGGTAGTTATTAAACCTATCCCAGTCTCTAGATACCCCTTAGCACGTATAGGAATATTATTTGGAGGTCCAGCCATGGAGAAGAGTTTAGACACTAGGATAAGATAAGGACACACCCATTATAAAGAAATCTCATTAGGATTCTCTTTTTAAGCTGTTCCTTAAAACACTAGTGCTTAGGAAATCTATTGGAGGCAGAAGCATTCAAGAGTAGCCTAGGGTTAGGGTTAGGCTTAGTGTACGGCATAGGGTACGGCTTAGGGTACGGGTTCGGGGAAGGGTTCGGGAATGGCGTAGGGTATGGTTTAGGGTTAGGGTTAGGGTTAGTGTTAGGGTTAGGGCTCGGTTTAGGGTACGGGTTAGGATTAGGGTACATGTAAGGGTTAGTGTAGGGGTTAGGGTTAGGGTACACGTTAGGGATAGGGTAGTTATTAAACCTATCCGACTCTCTAGATACCCCTTAGCACGTAAAGGAATATTATTTGGAGTTCCAGCCATGGAGAAGAGTTTAGACACTAGGATAAGATAAGGAACACACCCATTATAAAGAAATCACATTAGGATTCTCTTTTTAAGCTGTTCCTTAAAACACTAGTGCTTAGGAAATCTATTGGAGGCAGAAGCAGTCAAGGGTAGCCTAGGGTTAGGGTTAGGCTTAGGGTACGGCTTAGGGTACGGCTTAGGGTACGGGTTCGGGGAGGGCTTCGGGTACGGCGTAGGGTATGGGTTAGGGTTAGGGTTAGGGTTAGTGTTAGGGTTAGGGCTCGGTTTAGGGTATTGGTTAGGATTAGGGTACGTGTTAGTGTTAGGGTAGGGGTTAGGGTTATGGTACGCGTTAGTGTTAGGGTAGTTATTAAACCTATCCCAGTCTCTAGATACCCCTTAGCACGTAAAGGAATATTATTTGGAGGTCCAGCCATGGAGAAGAGTTTAGACACTAGGATAAGATAAGGAACACACCCATTATAAAAAATCACATTAGGATTCTCTTTTTAAATTGTTCCTTAAAACACTAGTGCCTAGGAAATCTATTGGAGGCAGAAGCAGTCAAGGGTAGCCTAGGGTTAGGGTTAGGCTTAGGGTACGGCTTAGGGTACGGCTTAGGGTACGGGTTCGGGGAGGGCTTCGGGTAGGGCGTAGGGTATGGGTTAGGGTTAGGGTTAGGGTTAGTGTTAGGGTTAGGGCTCGGTTTAGGGTATTGGTTAGGATTAGGGTATGTGTTAGGGTTAGGGTAGGGGTTAGGGTTAGGGTACGCGTTAGTGTTAGGGTAGTTATTAAACCTATCCCACTCTCTAGATACCCCTTAGCACGTAAAGGAATATTATTTGGAGGTCCAGCCATGGAGAAGAGTTTAGACACTAGGATAAGATAAGGACACACCCATTATAAAGAAATCACATTAGGATTCTCTTTTTAAGCTGTTCCTTAAAACACTAGTGCTTAGGAAATCTATTGGAAGCAGAAGCATTCAAGAGTAACCTAGGGTTAGGGTTAGGCTTAGGGTACGGCTTAGGGTACGGCTTAGGGTACGGGTTCGGGGAAGGGTTCGGGAATGGCGTAGGGTATGGGTTAGGGTTAGGGTTAGGGTTAGTGTTAGGGTTAGGGCTCGGTTTAGGTTACGGATTAGGATTAGGGTACATGTTAGGGTTAGGGTAGGGGTTAGGGTTAGGGTACGCGTTAGGGTTAGGGTAGTTATTAAACCTATCCCACTCTCTAGATACCCCTTAGCACGTAAAGGAATATTATTTGGAGTTCCAGCCATGGAGAAGAGTTTAGACACTAGGATAAGATAAGGAACACACCCATTATAAAGAAATCACATTAGGATTCTCTTTTTAAGCTGTTCCTTAAAACACTAGTTCTTAGGAAATCTATTGGAGGCAGAAGCAGTCAAGGGTAGCCTAGGTTTAGGGTTAGGCTTAGGGTACGGCTTAGGGTACGGCTTAGGGTACGGGTTCGGGGAGGGCTTCGGGTACGGCGTAGGATATGGGTTAGGGTTAGTGTTAGGGTTAGTGTTAGGGTTAGGGCTCGGTTTAGGGTATTGGATAGGATTAGGGTACGTGTTAGGGTTAGGGTAGGGGTTAGGGTTAGGGTACGCGTTAGTGTTAGGTTATTTATTAAACCTATCCCACTCTCTAGATACCCCTTAGCACGTAAAGGAATATTATTTGGAGGTCCAGCCATGGAGAAGAGTTTAGACACTAGGATAAGATAAGGAACACACCCATTATAAAGAAATCACATTAGGATTCTCTTTTTAAGCTGTTCCTTAAAACACTAGTGCTTAGGAAATCTATTGGAGGCAGAAGCATTCAAGGGTAGCCTAGGGTTAGGGTTAGGCTTAGGGTTAGGCTTAGGGTACGGCTTAGGGTACGGGTTTGGGGAGGGGTTCGGGAACGGCGTAGGTTTTGGGTTAGGGTTAGGGTTAGGGTTAGTGTTAGGGTTAGGGCTCGGTTTAGGGTACGGGTTAGGATTCGGGTACATGTTAGGGTTAGGGTAGGGGTAGGGTTAGGGTACGCGTTAGGGTTAGGGTAGTTATTAAACCTATCCCACTCTCTAGATACACCTTAGCACGTAAAGGAATATTATTTGGGGGTCCAGCCATGGAGAAGAGTTTAGACACTAGGATAAGATAAGGAACACACCCATTATAAAGAAATCACATTAGGATTCTCTTTTTAAGCTGTTCCTTAAAACACTAGTGCTTAGGAAATCTATTGGAGGCAGAAGCAGTCAAGGGTAGCCTAGGGTTAGGGTTAGGCTTAGGGTACGGCTTAGGGTACGGCTTAGGGTACGGCTTCGGGGAGGGCTTCGGATACGGCGTAGGGTATGGGTTAGAGTTAGGGTTAGGGTTAGTGTTAGGGTTAGGGCTCGGTTTAGGGTATTGGTTAGGATTAGGGTACGTGTTAGTGTTAGGGTAGGGGTTAGGGTTAGGGTACGCGTTAGTGTTAGGGTAGTTATTAAACCTATCCCACTCTCTAGATACCCCTTAGCACGTAAAGGAATATTATTTGGAGGTCCAGCCATGGAGAAGAGTTTAGACACTAGGATAAGATAAGGAACACACCCATTATAAAGAAATCACATTAGGATTCTCTTTTTAAGCTGTTCCTTAAAACACTAGTGCTTAGGAAATCTATTGGAGGCAGAAGCAGTCAAGGGTAGCCTAGGTTTAGGGTTAGGCTTGGGTACGGCTTAGGGTACGGCTTAGGGTACGGGTTCGGGGAGGGCTTCGGGTACGGCGTAGGGTATGGGTTAGGGTTAGGGTTAGGGTTAGTGTTAGGGTTAGGGCTCGGTTTAGGGTATTGGTTAGGATTAGGGTACGTGTTAGGGTTAGGGTAGGGTTTAGGGTTAGGGTACGCGTTAGTGTTAGGGTAGTTATTAAACCTATCCCAGTCTCTAGATACCCCTTAGCACGTATAGGAATATTATTTGGAGGTCCAGCCATGGAGAAGAGTTTAGACACTAGGATAAGATAAGGACACACCCATTATAAAGAAATCACATTAGGTTTCTCTTTTTAAGCTGTTCCTTAAAACACTAGTGCTTAGGAAATCTATTGGAGGCAGAAGCATTCAAGAGTAGCCTAGGGTTAGGGTTAGGCTTAGTTTACGGCATAGGGTACGGCTTAGGGTACGGGTTCGGGGAAGGGTTCGGGAATGGCGTAGGGTATGGTTTAGGGTTAGGGTTAGGTTTAGTGTTAGGGTTAGGGCTCGGTTTAGGGTACGGGTTAGGATTAGGGTACATGTAAGGGTTAGGGTAGTGGTTAGGGTTAGGGTACGTGTTAGGGTTAGGGTAGTTATTAAACCTATCCGACTCTCTAGATACCCCTTAGCACGTAAAGGAATATTATTTGGAGTTCCAGCCATGGAGAAGAGTTTAGACACTAGGATAAGATAAGGAACACACCCATTATAAAGAAATCACATTAGGATTCTCTTTTTAAGCTGTTCCTTAAAACACTAGTGCTTAGGAAATCTATTGGAGGCAGAAGCAGTCAAGGGTAGCCTAGGGTTAGGGTTAGGTTTAGGGTACGGCTTAGGGTACGGCTTAGGGTACGGGTTCGGGGAGGGCTTCGGGTACGGCGTAGGGTATGGGTTAGGGTTAGGGTTAGGGTTAGTGTTAGGGTTAGGGCTCGGTTTAGGGTATTGTTTAGGATTAGGGTACGTGTTAGGGTTAGGGTAGGGGTTAGGGTTATGGTACGCGTTAGTGTTAGGGTAGTTATTAAACCTATCCCAGTCTCTAGATACCCCTTAGCACGTAAAGGAATATTATTTGGAGGTCCAGCCATGGAGAAGAGTTTAGACTCTAGGATAAGATAAGGAACACACCCATTATAAAAAATCACATTAGGATTCTCTTTTTAAATTGTTCCTTAAAACACTAGTGCCTAGGAAATCTATTGGAGGCAGAAGCAGTCAAGGGTAGCCTAGGGTTAGGGTTAGGCTTAGGGTACGGCTTAGGGTACGGCTTAGGGTACGGGTTCGGGGAGGGCTTCGGGTAGGGCGTAGGGTATGGGTTAGGGTTAGGGTAAGTGTTAGGGTTAGGGCTCGGTTTAGGGTATTGGTTAGGATTAGATTATGTGTTAGGGTTAGGGTAGGGGTTAGGGTTAGGGTACGCGTTAGTGTTAGGGTAGTTATTAAACCTATCCCACTCTCTAGATACCCCTTAGCACGTAAAGGAATATTATTTGGATGTCCAGCCATGGAGAAGAGTTTAGACACTAGGATAAGATAAGGAACACACCCATTATAAAGAAATCACATTAGGATTCTCTTTTTAAGCTGTTCCTTAAAACACTAGTGCTTAGGAAATCTATTGGAGGCAGAAGAAGTCAAGGGTAGCCTAGGGTTAGGGTTAGGCTTGGTGTTAGGCTTAGGGTACGGCTTAGGGTACGGGTTCGGGGAGGGGTTCGGGTACGGCGTAGGGTATGGGTTAGGGTTAGGGTTAGGGTTAGTGTTAGGGTTAGGGCTCCGTTTAGGGTACGTGTTAGGAGTAGGGTACATGTTAGGGTTAGGGTAGGGGTTAGCGTTAGTGTACGCGTTAGTGTTAGGGTAGTTATTAAACCTATCCCAGTCTCTAGATACCCCTTAGCACGTAAAAGAATATTATTTGGAGGTCCAGCCATGGAGAAGAGTTTAGACACTAGGATAAGATCAGGAACACACCCATTATAAAGAAATCACATTAGGATTCTCTTTTTAAGCTGTTCCTTAAAACACTATTGCTTAGGAAATCTATTGGAGGCAGAAGCATTCAAGGGTAGCCTAGGGTTAGGGTGAGGCTTAGGGTTAGGCTTAGGGTACGGCTTGGGGTACGGGTTCGGGGAGGGGTTCGGGAACGGCGTAGGGTATGGGTTAGGGTTAGTGTTAGGGTTAGTGTTAGGGTTAGGGCTCGGTTTAGGGTATTGGTTAGGATTAGGGTACGTGTTAGGATTAGGGTAGGGGTTAGCGTTAGGGTACGCGATAGTGTTAGGGTAGTTATTAAACCTAACCCAGTCTCTAGATACCCCTTAGCACGTAAAGGAATATTATTTGGAGGTCCAGCCATGGAGAAGAGTTTAGACACTAGGATAAGATAAGGAACACACCCATTATAAAGAAATCACATTAGGATTCTCTTTTTAAGCTGTTCCTTAAAACACTAGTGCTTAGGAAATCTATTGGAGGCAGAAGCATTCAAGGGTAGCCTAGGGTTAGGGTTAGGCATAGGGTTAGGCTTAGGGTACGGCTTAGGTTACGGGTTCGGGGAGGGGTTCGGGAACGGCGTAGGGTATGGGTTAGGGTTAGGGTTAGTGTTAGGGTTAGGGCTCGGTTTAGGGTACGGGTTAGGATTAGGGTACATGTTAGGGTTAGGGTAGGTGTTAGGGTTAGGGTACGCGTTAGGGTTAGGGTAGTTATTAAACCTATCCCACTCTCTAGATACACCTTAGCACGTAAAGGAATATTATTTGGGGGTCCAGCCATGGAGAAGAGTTTAGACACTAGGATAAGATAAGGAACACACCCATTATAAAGAAATCACATTAGGATTCTCTTTTTAAGCTGTTCCTTAAAACACTAGTGCTTAGGAAATCTATTGGAGGCAGAAGCAGTCAAGGGTAGCCTAGGGTTAGGGTTAGGCTTAGGGTACGGCTTAGGGTACGGCTTAGGGTACGGGTTCGGGGAGGGCTTCGGGTACGGCGTAGGGTATGGGTTAGAGTTAGGGTTAGGGTTAGTGTTAGGGTTAGGGCTCGGTTTAGGGTATTGGTTAGGATTAGGGTACGTGTTAGTGTTAGGGTAGGGGTTAGGGTTAGGGTACGCGTTAGAGTTAGGGTAGTTATTAAACCTATCCCACTCTCTAAATACCCCTTAGCACGTAAAGGAATATTATTTGGAGGTCCAGCCATGGAGAAGAGTTTAGACACTAGGATAAGATAAGGAACACACCCAATATAAAGAAATCACATTAGGATTCTCTTTTTAAGTTGTTCCTTAAAACACTAGTGCTTAGGAAATCTATTGGAGGCAGAAGCAGTCAAGGGTAGCCTAGGTTTAGGGTTAGGCTTAGGGTACGGCTTAGGGTACGGCTTAGGGTACGGGTTCGGGGAGGGCTTCGGGTACGGCGTAGGGTATGGGTTAGGGTTAGGGTTAGGGTTAGTGTTAGGGTTAGGGCTCGTTTTAGGGTATTGGTTAGGATTAGGGTACGTGTTAGGGTTAGGGTAGGGTTTAGGGTTAGGGTACGCGTTAGTGTTAGGGTAGTTATTAAACCTATCCCAGTCTCTAGATACCCCTTAGCACGTATAGGAATATTATTTGGAGGTCCAGCCATGGAGAAGAGTTTAGACTCTAGGATAAGATAAGGAACACACCCATTATAAAGAAATCACATTAGGATTCTCTTTTTAAGCTGATCCTTAAAACACTAGTGCTTAGGAAATCTATTGGAGGCAGAAGCAGTCAAGGGTAGCCTAGGGTTAGGGTTAGGCTTAGGGTACGGCTTAGGGTACGGCTTAGGGTACGGGTTCGGGGAGGGCTTCGGGTACGGCGTAGGGTATGGGTTAGGGTTAGGGTTAGTGTTAGGGTTAGGGGTCGGTTTAGGGTATTGGTTAGGAAGAGGGTACGTGTTAGGGTTAGGGTAGGGGTTAGGGTTAGGGTACGCGTTAGTGTTAGGGTAGTTATTAAACCTATCCCACTCTCTAGATACCCCTTAGCACGTAAAGGAATATTATTTGGATGTCCAGCCATGGAGAAGAGTTTAGACACTAGGATAAGATAAGGAACACACCCATTATAAAGAAATCACATTAGGATTCTCTTTTTAAGCTGTTCCTTAAAACACTAGTGCTTAGGAAATCTATTGGAGGCAGAAGAAGTCAAGGGTAGCCTAGGGTTAGGGTTAGGCTTGGTGTTAGGCTTAGGGTACGGCTTAGGGTACGGGTTCGGGGAGGGGTTCGGGTACGGCGTAGGGTATGGGTTAGGGTTAGGGTTAGGGTTAGTGTTAGGGTTAGGGCTCCGTTTAGGGTACGTGTTAGGAGTAGGGTACATGTTAGGGTTAGGGTAGGGGTTAGGGTTAGGGTACGCGTTAGTGTTAGGGTAGTTATTAAACCTATCCCACTCTCTAGATACACCTTAGCACGTAAAGGAATATTATTTGGGGGTTCAGCCATGGAGAAGAGTTCAGACACTAGAATAAGATAAGGAACACACCCATTATAAAGAAATCACAATAGGATTCTCTTTTTAAGCTGTTCCTTAAAACACTAGTGCTTAGGAAATCTATTGGAGGCAGAAGCAGTCAAGGGTAGCCTAGGGTTAGGGTTAGGCTTAGGGTACGGCTTAGGGTACGGCTTAGGGTATGGGTTCGGGGAGGGCTTCGGGTAAGGCGTAGGGTATGGGTTAGGGTTAGGGTTAGGGTTAGTGTTAGGGTTAGGGCTCGGTTTAGGGTACGGGTTAGGATTCGGGTACATGTTAGGTTTAGGGTAGGGGTAGGGTTAGGGTACGCGTTAGGGTTAGGGTAGTTATTAAACCTATCCCACTCTCTAGATACACCTTAGCACGTAAAGGAATATTATTTGGGGGTCCAGCCATGGAGAAGAGTTTAGACACTAGGATAAGATAAGGAACACACCCATTATAAAGAAATCACATTAGGATTCTCTTTTTAAGCTGTTCCTTAAAACACTAGTGCTTAGGAAATCTATTGGAGGCAGAAGCAGTCAAGGGAAGCCTAGGGTTAGGGTTAGGCTTAGGGTACGGCTTAGGGTAAGGCTTAGGGTATGGGTTCGGGGAGGGCTTCTGGTACGGCGTAGGGTATTGGTTAGGGTTAGGGTTAGTGTTAGGGTTAGGGCTCGGTTTAGGGTATTGGTTAGGATTAGGGTACGTGTTAGGGTTAGGGTAGGGGTTAGCGTTAGGGTACGCGTTAGTGTTAGGGTAGTTATTAAACCTATCCCAGTCTCTAGATACCCCTTAGCACGTAAAAGAATATTATTTGGAGGTCCAGCCATGGAGAAGAGTTTAGACACTAGGATAAGATAAGGAACACACCCATTATAAAGAAATCACATTAGGATTCTCTTTTTAAGCTGTTCCTTAAAACACTAGTGCTTAGGAAATCTATTGGAGGCAGAAGCATTCAAGGCTAGCCTAGGGTTAGGGTGAGGCTTAGGGTTAGGCTTAGGGTACGGCTTGGGGTACGGGTTCGGGGAGGGGTTCGGGAACGGCGTAGGGTATGGGTTAGGGTTAGGGTTAGGGTTAGTGTTAGGGTTAGGGCTCGGTTTAGGGTACGGGTTAGGATTAGGGTACATGTTAGGGTTAGGGTAGGGGTTAGGGTTAGGGTACGCGTTAGTGTTAGGGTAGTTATTAAACCTATCCCAGTCTCTAGATACCCCTTAGCACGTAAAGGAATATTATTTGGAGGTCCAGCCATGGAGAAGAGTTTAGACACTAGGATAAGATAAGGAACACACCCATTATAAAGAAATCACATTAGGATTCTCTTTTTAAGCTGTTCCTTAAAACACTAGTTCTTAGGAAATCTATTGGAGGCAGAAGCAGTCAAGGGTAACCAAGGGTTAGGGTTAGGCTTGGGGTTAGGCTTAGGGTACGGCTTAGGGTACGGGTTCGGGGAGGGGTTCGGGTACGGCGTAGGGTATGGGTTAGGGTTAGGGTTAGGGTTAGTGTTAGGGTTAGGGCTCGGTTTAGGGTATTGGTTAGGATTAGGGTACGTGTTAGGGTTAGGGTAGGGGTTAGGGTTAGGGTACGCGTTAGTGTTAGGGTAGTTATTAAACCTATCCCACTCTCTAGATACCCCTTAGCACGTAAAGGAATATTATTTGGAGGTCCAGCCATGGAGAAGAGTTTAGACACTAGGATAAGATAAGGACACACCCATTATAAAGAAATCACATTAGGATTCTCTTTTTAAGCTGTTCCTTAAAACTCTAGTGCTGGGCTTCCTTGGTGGCGCAGTGGTTGAGAATCTGCCTGCCAATGCAGGGGACACGGGTTCGAGCCCTGGTCTGGGAAGATCCCACATGCCGCGGAGCAACTAAGCCCGTGAGCCACAACTACTGAGCCTGCGCGTCTGGAGCCTGTGCTCCGCAACAAGAGAGGCCGCGACAGTGAGAGGCCCGTGCACCGCGATGAAGAGTGGCCCCCACTTGCCACAACTAGAGAAAGCCCTTGCACAGAAACAAAGACCCAACACAGCCAAAAATAAATAAATAAATAAATAAAAATTTAAAAAAAAAAAAAAAAAACTCTAGTGCTTAGGAAATCTATTGGAGGCAGAAGCATTCAAGAGTAGCCTAGGGTTAGGGTTAGGCTTAGGGTACGGCTTAGGGTACGGCTTAGGGTACGGGTTCGGGGAAGGGTTCGGGAACGGCGTAGGGTATGGGATAGGGTTAGGGTTAGGGATAGTGTTAGGGTTAGGGCTCGGTTTAGGGTACGGGTTAGGATTAGGGTACATGTTAGGGTTAGGGTAGGGGTTAGGGTTAGGGTACGCGTTAGGGTTAGGGTAGTTATTAAACCTATCCCACTCTCTAGATACCCCTTAGCACGTAAAGGAATATTATTTGGAGTTCCAGCCATGGAGAAGAGTTTAGACACTAGGATAAGATAAGGAACACACCCATTATAAAGAAATCACATTAGGATTCTCTTTTTAAGCTGTTCCTTAAAACACTAGTGCTTAGGAAATCTATTGGAGGCAGAAGCAGTCAAGGGTAGCCTAGGGTTAGGGTTAGGCTTAGGGTACGGCTTAGGGTACGGCTTAGGGTACGGGTTCGGGGAGGGTTTCGGGTACGGCGTAGGATATGGGTTAGGGTTAGGGTTAGGGTTAGTGTTAGGGTTAGGGCTCGGTTTAGGGTATTGGTTAGGATTAGGGTACGTGTTAGGGTTAGGGTAGGGGTTAGGGTTAGGGTACGCGTTAGTGTTAGGGTAGTTATTAAACCTATCCCACTCTCTAGATACCCCTTAGCACGTAAAGGAATATTATTTGGAGGTCCAGCCATGGAGAAGAGTTTAGACACTAGGATAAGATAAGGAACACACCCATTATAAAGAAATCACATTAGGATTCTCTTTTTAAGCTGTTCCTTAAAACACTAGTGCTTAGGAAATCTATTGGAGGCAGAAGCAGTCAAGGGTAGCCTAGTGTTAGGGTTATGCTTAGGGTACGGCTTAGGGTAAGGCTTAGGGTACGGGTTCGGGGAGGGCTTCTGGTACGGCGTAGGGTATGGGTTAGGGTTAGGGTTAGTGTTAGGGTTAGGGCTCGGTTTAGGGTATTGGTTAGGAAGAGGGTACGTGTTAGGGTTAGGGTAGGGGTTAGGGTTAGGGTACGCGTTAGTGTTAGGGTAGTTATTAAACCTATCCCACTCTCTAGATACCCCTTAGCACGTAAAGGAATATTATTTGGATGTCCAGCCATGGAGAAGAGTTTAGACACTAGGATAAGATAAGGAACACACCCATTATAAAGAAATCACATTAGGATTCTCTTTTTAAGCTGTTCCTTAAAACACTAGTGCTTAGGAAATCTATTGGAGGCAGAAGAAGTCAAGGGTAGCCTAGGGTTAGGGTTAGGCTTGGTGTTAGGCTTAGGGTACGGCTTAGGGTACGGGTTCGGGGAGGGGTTCGGGTACGGCGTAGGGTATGGGTTAGGGTTAGGGTTAGGGTTAGTGTTAGGGTTAGGGCTCCGTTTAGGGTACGTGTTAGGAGTAGGGTACATGTTAGGGTTAGGGTAGGGGTTAGGGTTAGGGTACGCGTTAGTGTTAGGGTAGTTATTAAACCTATCCCACTCTCTAGATACACCTTAGCACGTAAAGGAATATTATTTGGGGGTTCACCCATGGAGAAGAGTTCAGACACTAGAATAAGATAAGGAACACACCCATTATAAAGAAATCACAATAGGATTCTCTTTTTAAGCTGTTCCTTAAAACACTAGTGCTTAGGAAATCTATTGGAGGCAGAAGCAGTCAAGGGTAGCCTAGGGTTAGGGTTAGGCTTAGGGTACGGCTTAGGGTACGGCTTAGGGTATGGGTTCGGGGAGGGCTTCGGGTAAGGCGTAGGGTATGGGTTAGGGTTAGGGTTAGGGTTAGTGTTAGGGTTAGGGCTCGGTTTAGGGTACGGGTTAGGATTCGGGTACATGTTAGGTTTAGGGTAGGGGTAGGGTTAGGGTACGCGTTAGGGTTAGGGTAGTTATTAAACCTATCCCACTCTCTAGATACACCTTAGCACGTAAAGGAATATTATTTGGGGGTCCAGCCATGGAGAAGAGTTTAGACACTAGGATAAGATAAGGAACACACCCATTATAAAGAAATCACATTAGGATTCTCTTTTTAAGCTGTTCCTTAAAACACTAGTGCTTAGGAAATCTATTGGAGGCAGAAGCAGTCAAGGGAAGCCTAGGGTTAGGGTTAGGCTTAGGGTACGGCTTAGGGTAAGGCTTAGGGTATGGGTTCGGGGAGGGCTTCTGGTACGGCGTAGGGTATTGGTTAGGGTTAGGGTTAGTGTTAGGGTTAGGGCTCGGTTTAGGGTATTGGTTAGGATTAGGGTACGTGTTAGGGTTAGGGTAGGGGTTAGCGTTAGGGTACGCGTTAGTGTTAGGGTAGTTATTAAACCTATCCCAGTCTCTAAATAACCCTTAGCACGTAAAAGAATATTATTTGGAGGTCCAGCCATGGAGAAGAGTTTAGACACTAGGATAAGATAAGGAACACACCCATTATAAAGAAATCACATTAGGATTCTCTTTTTAAGCTGTTCCTTAAAACACTAGTGCTTAGGAAATCTATTGGAGGCAGAAGCATTCAAGGGTAGCCTAGGGTTAGGGTGAGGCTTAGGGTTAGGCTTAGGGTACGGCTTGGGGTATGGGTTCGGGGAGGGGTTCGGGAACGGCGTAGGGTATGGGTTAGGGTTAGTGTTAGGGTTAGTGTTAGGGTTAGGGCTCGGTTTAGGGTATTGGTTAGGATTAGGGTACGTGTTAGGATTAGGGTAGGGGTTAGCGTTAGGGTACGCGATAGTGTTAGGGTAGTTATTAAACCTAACCCAGTCTCTAGATACCCCTTAGCACGTAAAGGAATATTATTTGGAGGTCCAGCCATGGAAAAGAGTTTAGACACTAGGATAAGATAAGGAACACACCCATTATAAAGAAATCACATTAGGATTCTCTTTTTAAGCTGTTCCTTAAAACACTAGTGCTTAGGAAATCTATTGGAGGCAGAAGCATTCAAGCGTAGCCTAGGGTTAGGGTTAGGCATAGGGTTAGGCTTAGGGTACGGCTTAGGGTACGGGTTCGGGGAGGGGTTCGGGAACGGCGTAGGGTATGGGTTAGGGTTAGGGTTAGTGTTAGGGTTAGGGCTCGGTTTAGGGTACGGGTTAGGATTAGGGTACATGTTAGGGTTAGGGTAGGTGTTAGGGTTAGGGTACGCGTTAGGGTTAGGGTAGTTATTAAACCTATCCCACTCTCTAGATACACCTTAGCACGTAAAGGAATATTATTTGGGGGTCCAGCCATGGAGAAGAGTTTAGACACTAGGATAAGATAAGGAACACACCCATTATAAAGAAATCACATTAGGATTCTCTTCTTAAGCTGTTCCTTAAAACACTAGTGCTTAGGAAATCTATTGGAGGCAGAAGCAGTCAAGGGTAGCCTAGGGTTAGGGTACGGCTTAGGGTACGGCTTAGGGTACGGCTTAGGGTACGGGTTCGGGGAGGGCTTCGGGTAAGGCGTAGGGTATGGGTTAGGGTTAGGGTTAGGGTTAGTGTTAGGGTTAGGGCTCGGTTTAGGGTATTGGTTAGGATTAGGGTACGTGTTAGGGTTAGGGTAGGGTTTAGGGTTAGGGTACGCGTTAGTGTTAGGGTAGTTATTAAACCTATGCCAGTCTCTAGATACCCCTTAGCACGTATAGGAATATTATTTGGAGGTCCAGCCATGGAGAAGAGTTTAGACACTAGGATAAGATAAGGAACACACCCATTATAAAGAAATCACATTAGGATTCTCTTTTTAAGCTGTTCCTTAAAACACTAGTGCTTAGGAAATCTATTGGAGGCAGAAGCTGTCAAGGGTAACCTAGGGTTAGGGTTAGGCTTAGGGTACGGCTTAGGGTACGGCTTAGGGTACGGGTTCGGGGAGGGCTTCGGGTACGGCGTAGGGTATGGGTTAGGGTTAGGGTTAGTGTTAGGGTTAGGTCTCGGTTTAGGGTATTGGTTAGGAAGAGGGTACGTGTTAGGGTTAGGGTAGGGGTTAGGGTTAGGGTACGCGTTAGTGTTAGGGTAGTTATTAAACCTATCCCATTCTCTAGATACCCCTTAGCACGTAAAGGAATATTATTTGGAGGTCCAGCCATGGAGAAGAGTTTAGACACTAGGATAAGATAAGGAACACACCCATTATAAAGAAATCACATTAGGATTCTCTTTTTAAGCTGTTCCTTAAAACACTAGTGCTTAGGAAATCTATTGGAGGCAGAAGCAGTCAAGGATAGCCTAGGGTTAGGGTTAGGCTTGGTGTTAGGCTTAGGGTACGGCTTAGGGTACGGGTTCGGGGAGGGGTTCGGGTACGGCGTAGGGTATGGGTTAGAGTTAGGGTTAGGGTTAGTGTTAGGGTTAGGGCTCCGTTTAGGGTACGTGTTAGGAGTAGGTTACATGTTAGGGTTAGGGTAGGGGTTAGGGTTAGGGTACGCGTTAGGGTTAGGGTAGTTATTAAACCTATCCCACTCTCTAGATACACCTTAGCACGTAAAGGAATATTATTTGGGGGTCCAGCCATGGAGAAGAGTTCAGACACTAGAATAAGATAAGGAACACACCCATTATAAAGAAATCACAATAGGATTCTCTTTTTAAGCTGTTCCTTAAAACACTAGTGCTTAGGAAATCTATTGGAAGCAGAAGCAGTCAAGGGTAGCCTAGGGTTAGGGTTAGGCTTAGGGTACGGCTTAGGGTACGGCTTAGGGTACGGGTTCGGGGAGGGCTTCGTGTAAGGCGTAGGGTATGGGTTAGGGTTAGGGTTAGGGTTAGTGTTAGGGTTAGGGCTCGGTTTAGGGTACGGGTTAGGATTCGGGTACATGTTAGGTTTAGGGTAGTGGTAGGGTTAGGGTACGCGTTAGGGTTAGGGTAGTTATTAAACCTATCCCACTCTCTAGATACACCTTAGCACGTAAAGGAATATTATTTGGGGGTCCAGCCATGGAGAAGAGTTTAGACACTAGGATAAGATAAGGAACACACCCATTATAAAGAAATCACATTAGGATTCTCTTTTTAAGCTGTTCCTTAAAACACTAGTGCTTAGGAAATCTATTGGAGGCAGAAGCAGTCAAGGGAAGCCTAGGGTTAGGGTTAGGCTTAGGGTACGGCTTAGGGTAAGGCTTAGGGTATGGGTTCGGGGAGGGCTTCTGGTACGGCGTAGGGTATTGGTTAGGGTTAGGGTTAGTGTTAGGGTTAGGGCTCGGTGTAGGGTATTGGTTGGGATTAGGGTACATGTTAGGGTTAGGGTAGGGGTTAGCGTTAGGGTACGCGTTAGTGTTAGGGTAGTTATTAAACCTATCCCAGTCTCTAGATACCCCTTAGCACGTAAAAGAATATTATTTGATGGTCCAGCCATGGAGAAGAGTTTAGACACTAGGATAAGATAAGGAACACACCCATTATAAAGAAATCACATTAGGATTCTCTTTTTAAGCTGTTCCTTAAAACACTAGTGCTTAGGAAATCTATTGGAGGCAGAAGCATTCAAGGGTAGCCTAGGGTTAGGGTTAGGCTTAGGGTTAGGCTTAGGGTACGGCTTAGGGTACGGGTACGGGGAGGGGTTCGGGAACGGCGTAGGGTATGGGTTAGGGTTAGGGTTAGGGTTAGTGTTAGGGTTAGGGCTCGGTTTAGGGTACGGGTTAGGATTAGGGTACATGTTAGGGTTAGGGTAGGGGTTAGGGTTAGGGTACGCGTTAGTGTTAGGGTAGTTATTAAACCTATCCCAGTCTCTAGATACCCCTTAGCACGTAAAGGAATATTATTTGGAGGTCCAGCCATGGAGAAGAGTTTAGACACTAGGATAAGATAAGGAACACACCCATTATAAAGAAATCACATTAGGATTCTCTTTTTAAGCTGTTCCTTAAAACACTAGTGCTTAGGAAATCTATTGGAGGCAGAAGCAGTCAAGGGTAACCAAGGGTTAGGGTTAGGCTTGGGGTTAGGCTTAGGGTACGGCTTAGGGTACGGGTTCGGGGAGGGGTTCGGGTACGGCGTAGGGTATGGGTTAGGGTTAGGGTTAGGGTTAGTGTTAGGGTTAGGGCTCGGTTTCGGGTATTGGTTAGGATTAGGGTACGTGTTAGGGTTAGGGTAGGGGTTAGGGTTAGGGTACGCGTTAGTGTTAGGGTAGTTATTAAACCTATCCCACTCTCTAGATACCCCTTAGCACGTAAAGGAATATTATTTGGAGGTCCAGCCATGGAGAAGAGTTTAGACACTAGGATAAGATAAGGACACACCCATTATAAAGAAATCACATTAGGATTCTCTTTTTAAGCTGTTCCTTAAAACTCTAGTGCTTAGGAAATCTATTGGAGGCAGAAGCATTCAAGAGTAGCCTAGGGTTAGGGTTAGGCTTAGGGTACGGCTTAGGGTACGGCTTAGTGTACGGGTTCGGGGAAGGGTTCGGGAACGGCGTAGGGTATGGGATAGGGTTAGGGTTAGGGTTAGTGTTAGGGTTAGGGCTCGGTTTAGGGTACGGGTTAGGATTAGGGTACATGTTAGGGTTAGGGTAGGGGTTAGGGTTAGGGTACGCGTTAGGGTTAGGGTAGTTATTAAACCTATCCCACTCTCTAGATACCCCTTAGCACGTAAAGGAATATTATTTGGAGTTCCAGCCATGGAGAAGAGTTTAGACACTAGGATAAGATAAGGAACACACCCATTATAAAGAAATCACATTAGGATTCTCTTTTTAAGCTGTTCCTTAAAACACTAGTGCTTAGGAAATCTATTGGAGGCAGAAGCAGTCAAGGGTAGCCTAGGGTTAGGGTTAGGCTTAGGGTACGGCTTAGGGTACGGCTTAGGGTACGGGTTCGGGGAGGGTTTCGGGTACGGCGTAGGATATGGGTTAGGGTTAGGGTTAGGGTTAGTGTTAGGGTTAGGGCTCGGTTTAGGGTATTGGTTAGGATTAGGGTACGTGTTAGGGTTAGGGTAGGGGTTAGGGTTAGGGTACGCGTTAGTGTTAGGGTAGTTATTAAACCTATCCCACTCTCTAGATACCCCTTAGCACGTAAAGGAATATTATTTGGAGGTCCAGCCATGGAGAAGAGTTTAGACACTGGATAAGATAAGGAACACACCCATTATAAAGAAATCACATTAGGATTCTCGTTTTAAGCTGTTCCTTAAAACACTAGTGCTTAGGAAATCTATTGGAGGCAGAAGCAGTCAAGGGTAGCCTAGTGTTAGGGTTATGCTTAGGGTACGGCTTAGGGTAAGGCTTAGGGTACGGGTTCGGGGAGGGCTTCTGGTACGGCGTAGGGTATGGGTTAGGGTTAGGGTTAGTGTTAGGGTTAGGGCTCGGTTTAGGGTATTGGTTAGGATTAGGGTACGTGTTAGTGTTAGGGTAGGGGTTAGGGTTAGGGTACGCGTTAGTGTTAGGGTAGTTATTAAACATAACCCACTCTCTAGATACCCCTTAGCACGTAAAGGAATATTATTTGGAGATCCAGCCATGGAGAAGAGTTTAGACACTAGGATAAGATAAGGAACACACCCATTATAAAGAAATCACATTAGGATTCTCTTTTTAAGCTGTTCCTTAAAACACTAGTGCTTAGGAAATCTATTGGAGGCAGAAGAAGTCAAGGGTAGCCGAGGGTTAGGGTTAGGCTTGGTGTTAGGCTTAGGGTACGGCTTAGGGTACGGGTTCGGGGAGGGGTTCGGGTACGGCGTAGGGTATGGGTTAGGGTTAGGGTTAGGGTTAGTGTTAGGGTTAGGGCTCCGTTTAGGGTACGTGTTAGGAGTACGGTACATGTTAGGGTTAGGGTAGGGGTTAGGGTTAGGGTACGCGTTAGGGTTAGGGTACTTATTAAACCTATCCCACTCTCTAGATACACCTTAGCACGTAAAGGAATATTATTTGGGGGTCCAGCCATGGAGAAGAGTTTAGACACTAGGATAAGATAAGGAACACACCCATTATAAAGAAATCACAATAGGATTCTCTTTTTAAGCTGTTCCTTAAAACACTAGTGCTTAGGAAATCTATTGGAGGCAGAAGCAGTCAAGGGTAGCCTAGGGTTAGGGTACGGCTTAGGGTACGGCTTAGGGTACGGCTTAGGGTACGGGTTCGGGGAGGGCTTCGGGTAAGGCGTAGGGTATGGGTTAGGGTTAGGGTTAGGGTTAGTGTTAGGGTTAGGGCTCGGTTTAGGGTATTGGTTAGGATTAGGGTACGTGTTAGGGTTAGGGTAGGGTTTAGGGTTAGGGTACGCGTTAGTGTTAGGGTAGTTATTAAACCTATCCCCGTCTCTAGATACCCCTTAGCACGTATAGGAATATTATTTGGAGGTCCAGCCATGGAGAAGAGTTTAGACACTAGGATAAGATAAGGAACACACCCATTATAAAGAAATCACATTAGGATTCTCTTTTTAAGCTGTTCCTTAAAACACTAGTGCTTAGGAAATCTATTGGAGGCAGAAGCTGTCAAGGGTAGCCTAGGGTTAGGGTTAGGCTTAGGGTACGGCTTAGGGTACGGCTTAGGGTACGGGTTCGGGGAGGGCTTCGGGTACGGCGTAGGGTATGGGTTAGGGTTAGGGTTAGTGTTAGGGTTAGGGCTCGGTTTAGGGTATTGGTTAGGAAGAGGGTATGTGTTAGGGTTAGGGTAGGGGTTAGGGTTAGGGTACGTGTTAGTGTTAGGGTAGTTATTAGACCTATCCCACTCTCTAGATACCCCTTAGCACGTAAAGGAATATTATTTGGAGGTCCAGCCATGGAGAAGAGTTTAGACACTAGGATAAGATAAGGAACACACCCATTATAAAGAAATCACATTAGGATTCTCTTTTTAAGCTGTTCCTTAAAACACTAGTGCTTAGGAAATCTATTGGAGGCAGAAGCAGTCAAGGGTAACCAAGGGTTAGGGTTAGGCTTGGGGTTAGGCTTAGGGTACGGCTTAGGGTACGGGTTCGGGGAGGGGTTCGGGTACGGCGTAGGGTATGGGTTAGGGTTAGGGTTAGGGTTAGTGTTAGGGTTAGGGCTCGGTTTAGGGTATTGGTTAGGATTAGGGTACGTGTTAGGGTTAGGGTAGGGGTTAGGGTTAGGGTACGCGTTAGTGTTAGGGTAGTTATTAAACATATCCCACTCTCTAGATACCCCTTAGCACGTAAAGGAATATTATTTGGAGGTCCAGCCATGGAGAAGAGTTTAGACACTAGGATAAGATAAGGAACACACCCATTATAAAGAAATCACATTAGGATTCTCTTTTTAAGCTGTTCTTTAAAACACTAGTGCTTAGGAAATCTATTGGAGGCAGAAGCAGTCAAGGGTAGCCTAGGGTTAGGGTACGGCTTAGGGTACGGCTTAGGGTACGGGTTCGGGGAGGGCTTCGGGTACGGCGTAGGGTATGGGTTAGGGTTAGGGTTAGGGTTAGTGTTAGGGTTAGGGCTCGGTTTAGGGTATTGGTTAGGATTAGGGTACGTGTTAGGGTTAGGGTAGGGTTTAGGGTTAGGGTACGCGTTAGTGTTAGGGTAGTTATTAAACCTATCCCAGTCTCTAGATACCCCTTAGCACGTATAGGAATATTATTTGGAGGTCCAGCCATGGAGAAGAGTTTAGACACTAGGATAAGATAAGGACACACCCATTATAAAGAAATCACATTAGGTTTCTCTTTTTAAGCTGTTCCTTAAAACACTAGTGCTTAGGAAATCTATTGGAGGCAGAAGCATTCAAGAGTAGCCTAGGGTTAGGGTTAGGCTTAGTTTACGGCATAGGGTACGGCTTAGGGTACGGGTTCGGGGAAGGGTTCGGGAATGGCGTAGGGTATGGTTTAGGGTTAGGGTTAGGGTTAGTGTTAGGGTTAGGGCTCGGTTTAGGGTACGGGTTAGGATTAGGGTACATGTAAGGGTTAGGGTAGTGGTTAGGGTTAGGGTACGCGTTAGGGTTAGGGTAGTTATTAAACCTATCCGACTCTCTAGATACCCCTTAGCACGTAAAGGAATATTATTTGGAGTTCCAGCCATGGAGAAGAGTTTAGACACTAGGATAAGATAAGGAACACACCCATTATAAAGAAATCACATTAGGATTCTCTTTTTAAGCTGTTCCTTAAAACACTAGTGCTTAGGAAATCTATTGGAGGCAGAAGCAGGCAAGGGTAGCCTAGGGTTAGGGTTAGGTTTAGGGTACGGCTTAGGGTACGGCTTAGGGTACGGGTTCGGGGAGGGCTTCGGGTACGGCGTAGGGTATGGGTTAGGGTTAGGGTTAGGGTTAGTGTTAGGGTTAGGGCTCGGTTTAGGGTATTGGTTAGGATTAGGGTACGTGTTAGTGTTAGGGTAGGGGTTAGGGTTATGGTACGCGTTAGTGTTAGGGTAGTTATTAAACCTATCCCAGTCTCTAGATACCCCTTAGCACGTAAAGGAATATTATTTGGAGGTCCAGCCATGGAGAAGAGTTTAGACTCTAGGATAAGATAAGGAACACACCCATTATAAAAAATCACATTAGGATTCTCTTTTTAAATTGTTCCTTAAAACACTAGTGCCTAGGAAATCTATTGGAGGCAGAAGCAGTCAAGGGTAGCCTAGGGTTAGGGTTAGGCTTAGGGTACGGCTTAGGGTACGGCTTAGGGTACGGGTTCGGGGAGGGCTTCGGGTAGGGCGTAGGGTATGGGTTAGGGTTAGGGTTAGGGTTAGTGTTAGGGTTAGGGCTCGGTTTAGGGTATTGGTTAGGATTAGGGTATGTGTTAGGGTTAGGGTAGGGGTTAGGGTTAGGGTACGCGTTAGTGTTAGGGTAGTTATTAAACCTATCCCACTCTCTAGATACCCCTTAGCACGTAAAGGAATATTATTTGGAGGTCCAGCCATGGAGAAGAGTTTAGACACTAGGATAAGATAAGGACACACCCATTATAAAGAAATCACATTAGGATTCTCTTTTTAAGCTGTTCCTTAAAACACTAGTGCTTAGGAAATCTATTGGAGGCAGAAGCATTCAAGAGTAACCTAGGGTTAGGGTTAGGCTTAGGGTACGGCTTAGGGTACGGCTTAGGGTACGGGTTCGGGGAAGGGTTCGGGAATGGCGTAGGGTATGGGTTAGGGTTAGGGTTAGGGTTAGTGTTAGGGTTAGGGCTCGGTTTAGGTTACGGATTAGGATTAGGGTACATGTTAGGGTTAGGGTAGGGGTTAGGGTTAGGGTACGCGTTAGGGTTAGGGTAGTTATTAAACCTATCCCACTCTCTAGATACCCCTTAGCACGTAAAGGAATATTATTTGGAGTTCCAGCCATGGAGAAGAGTTTAGACACTAGGATAAGATAAGGAACACACCCATTATAAAGAAATCACATTAGGATTCTCTTTTTAAGCTGTTCCTTAAAACACTAGTTCTTAGGAAATCTATTGGAGGCAGAAGCAGTCAAGGGTAGCCTAGGTTTAGGGTTAGGCTTAGGGTACGGCTTAGGGTACGGCTTAGGGTACGGGTTCGGGGAGGGCTTCGGGTACGGCGTAGGATATGGGTTAGGGTTAGTGTTAGGGTTAGTGTTAGGGTTAGGGCTCGGTTTAGGGTATTGGATAGGATTAGGGTACGTGTTAGGGTTAGGGTAGGGGTTAGGGTTAGGGTACGCGTTAGTGTTAGGTTATTTATTAAACCTATCCCACTCTCTAGATACCCCTTAGCACGTAAAGGAATATTATTTGGAGGTCCAGCCATGGAGAAGAGTTTAGACACTAGGATAAGATAAGGAACACACCCATTATAAAGAAATCACATTAGGATTCTCTTTTTAAGCTGTTCCTTAAAACACTAGTGCTTAGGAAATCTATTGGAGGCAGAAGCATTCAAGGGTAGCCTAGGGTTAGGGTTAGGCTTAGGGTTAGGCTTAGGGTACGGCTTAGGGTACGGGTTTGGGGAGGGGTTCGGGAACGGCGTAGGTTTTGGGTTAGGGTTAGGGTTAGGGTTAGTGTTAGGGTTAGGGCTCGGTTTAGGTTACGGGTTAGGATTCGGGTACATGTTAGGGTTAGGGTAGGGGTAGGGTTAGGGTACGCGTTAGGGTTAGGGTAGTTATTAAACCTATCCCACTCTCTAGATACACCTTAGCACGTAAAGGAATATTATTTGGGGGTCCAGCCATGGAGAAGAGTTTAGACACTAGGATAAGATAAGGAACACACCCATTATAAAGAAATCACATTAGGATTCTCTTTTTAAGCTGTTCCTTAAAACACTAGTGCTTAGGAAATCTATTGGAGGCAGAAGCAGTCAAGGGTAGCCTAGGGTTAGGGTTAGGCTTAGGGTACGGCTTAGGGTACGGCTTAGGGTACGGCTTCGGGGAGGGCTTCGGATACGGCGTAGGGTATGGGTTAGAGTTAGGGTTAGGGTTAGTGTTAGGGTTAGGGCTCGGTTTAGGGTATTGGTTAGGATTAGGGTACGTGTTAGTGTTAGGGTAGGGGTTAGGGTTAGGGTACGCGTTAGTGTTAGGGTAGTTATTAAACCTATCCCACTCTCTAGATACCCCTTAGCACGTAAAGGAATATTATTTGGAGGTCCAGCCATGGAGAAGAGTTTAGACACTAGGATAAGATAAGGAACACACCCATTATAAAGAAATCACATTAGGATTCTCTTTTTAAGCTGTTCCTTAAAACACTAGTGCTTAGGAAATCTATTGGAGGCAGAAGCAGTCAAGGGTAGCCTAGGTTTAGGGTTAGGCTTGGGTACGGCTTAGGGTACGGCTTAGGGTACGGGTTCGGGGAGGGCTTCGGGTACGGCGTAGGGTATGGGTTAGGGTTAGGGTTAGGGTTAGTGTTAGGGTTAGGGCTCGGTTTAGGGTATTGGTTAGGATTAGGGTACGTGTTAGGGTTAGGGTAGGGTTTAGGGTTAGGGTACGCGTTAGTGTTAGGGTAGTTATTAAACCTATCCCAGTCTCTAGATACCCCTTAGCACGTATAGGAATATTATTTGGAGGTCCAGCCATGGAGAAGAGTTTAGACACTAGGATAAGATAAGGACACACCCATTATAAAGAAATCACATTAGGTTTCTCTTTTTAAGCTGTTCCTTAAAACACTAGTGCTTAGGAAATCTATTGGAGGCAGAAGCATTCAAGAGTAGCCTAGGGTTAGGGTTAGGCTTAGTTTACGGCATAGGGTACGGCTTAGGGTACGGGTTCGGGGAAGGGTTCGGGAATGGCGTAGGGTATGGTTTAGGGTTAGGGTTAGGGTTAGTGTTAGGGTTAGGGCTCGGTTTAGGGTACGGGTTAGGATTAGGGTACATGTAAGGGTTAGGGTAGTGGTTAGGGTTAGGGTACGCGTTAGGGTTAGGGTAGTTATTAAACCTATCCGACTCTCTAGATACCCCTTAGCACGTAAAGGAATATTATTTGGAGTTCCAGCCATGGAGAAGAGTTTAGACACTAGGATAAGATAAGGAACACACCCATTATAAAGAAATCACATTAGGATTCTCTTTTTAAGCTGTTCCTTAAAACACTAGTGCTTAGGAAATCTATTGGAGGCAGAAGCAGTCAAGGGTAGCCTAGGGTTAGGGTTAGGTTTAGGGTACGGCTTAGGGTACGGCTTAGGGTACGGGTTCGGGGAGGGCTTCGGGTACGGCGTAGGGTATGGGTTAGGGTTAGGGTTAGGGTTAGTGTTAGGGTTAGGGCTCGGTTTAGGGTATTGGTTAGGATTAGGGTACGTGTTAGTGTTAGGGTAGGGGTTAGGGTTATGGTACGCGTTAGTGTTAGGGTAGTTATTAAACCTATCCCAGTCTCTAGATACCCCTTAGCACGTAAAGGAATATTATTTGGAGGTCCAGCCATGGAGAAGAGTTTAGACTCTAGGATAAGATAAGGAACACACCCATTATAAAAAATCACATTAGGATTCTCTTTTTAAATTGTTCCTTAAAACACTAGTGCCTAGGAAATGTATTGGAGGCAGAAGCAGTCAAGGGTAGCCTAGGGTTAGTGTTAGGCTTAGGGTACGGCTTAGGGTACGGCTTAGGGTACGGGTTCGGGGAGGGCTTCGGGTAGGGCGTAGGGTATGGGTTAGGGTTAGGGTAAGTGTTAGGGTTAGGGCTCGGTTTAGGGTATTGGTTAGGATTAGGTTATGTGTTAGGGTTAGGGTAGGGGTTAGGGTTAGGGTACGCGTTAGTGTTAGGGTAGTTATTAAACCTATCCCACTCTCTAGATACCCCTTAGCACGTAAAGGAATATTATTTGGAGGTCCAGCCATGGAGAAGAGTTTAGACACTAGGATAAGATAAGGACACACCCATTATAAAGAAATCACATTAGGATTCTCTTTTTAAGCTGTTCCTTAAAACACTAGTGCTTAGGAAATCTATTGGAGGCAGAAGCATTCAAGAGTAGCCTAGGGTTAGGGTTAGGCTTAGGGTACGGCTTAGGGTACGGCTTAGGGTACGGGTTCGGGGAAGGGTTCGGGAACGGCGTAGGGTATGGGTTAGGGTTAGGGTTAGGGTTAGTGTTAGGGTTAGGGCTCGGTTTAGGTTACGGATTAGGATTAGGGTACATGTTAGGGTTAGGGTAGGGGTTAGGGTTAGGGTACGCGTTAGGGTTAGGGTAGTTATTAAACCGATCCCACTCTCTAGATACCCCTTAGCACGTAAAGGAATATTATTTGGAGTTCCAGCCATGGAGAAGAGTTTAGACACTAGGATAAGATAAGGAACACACCCATTATAAAGAAATCACATTAGGATTCTCTTTTTAAGCTGTTCCTTAAAACACTAGTTCTTAGGAAATCTATTGGAGGCAGAAGCAGTCAAGGGTAGCCTAGGGTTAGGGTTAGGCATAGGGTACGGCTTAGGGTACGGCTTAGGGTACGGGTTCGGGGAGGGCTTCGGGTACGGCGTAGGATATGGGTTAGGGTTAGTGTTAGGGTTAGTGTTAGGGTTAGGGCTCGGTTTAGGGTATTGGATAGGATTAGGGTAAGTGTTAGGGTTAGGGTAGGGGTTAGGGTTAGGGTACGCGTTAGTGTTAGGTTATTTATTAAACCTATCCCACTCTCTAGATACCCCTTAGCACGTAAAGGAATATTATTTGGAGGTACAGCCATGGAGAAGAGTTTAGACACTAGGATAAGATAAGGAACACACCCATTATAAAGAAATCACATTAGGATTCTCTTTTTAAGCTGTTCCTTAAAACACTAGTGCTTAGGAAATCTATTGGAGGCAGAAGCATTCAAGGGTAGCCTAGGGTTAGGGTTAGGCTTAGGGTTAGGCTTAGGGTACGGCTTAGGGTACGGGTTTGGGGAGGGGTTCGGGAACGGCGTAGGTTTTGGGTTAGGGTTAGGGTTAGGGTTAGTGTTAGGGTTAGGGCTCGGTTTAGGGTACGGGTTAGGATTCGGGTACATGTTAGGGTTAGGGTAGGGGTAGGGTTAGGGTACGCGTTAGGGTTAGGGTAGTTATTAAACCTATCCCACTCTCTAGATACACCTTAGCACGTAAAGGAATATTATTTGGGGGTCCAGCCATGGAGAAGAGTTTAGACACTAGGATAAGATAAGGAACACACCCATTATAAAGAAATCACATTAGGATTCTCTTTTTAAGCTGTTCCTTAAAACACTAGTGCTTAGGAAATCTATTGGAGGCAGAAGCAGTCAAGGGAAGCCTAGGGTTAGGGTTAGGCTTAGGGTACGGCTTAGGGTACGGGTTAGGGTTAGGGTTCGGGGAAGGGTTCGGGAATGGCGTAGGGTATGGGTTAGGGTTAGGGTTAGGGTTAGTGTTAGGGTTAGGGCTCGGTTTAGGTTACGGATTAGGATTAGGGTACATGTTAGGGTTAGGGTAGGGGTTAGGGTTAGGGTACGCGTTAGGGTTAGGGTAGTTATTAAACCTATCCCACTCTCTAGATACCCCTTAGCACGTAAAGGAATATTATTTGGAGTTCCAGCCATGGAGAAGAGTTTAGACACTAGGATAAGATAAGGAACACACCCATTATAAAGAAATCACATTAGGATTCTCTTTTTAAGCTGTTCCTTAAAACACTAGTTCTTAGGAAATCTATTGGAGGCAGAAGCAGTCAAGGGTAGCCTAGGGTTAGGGTTAGGCTTAGGGTACGGCTTAGGGTACGGCTTAGGGTACGGGTTCGGGGAGGGCTTCGGGTACGGCGTAGGATATGGGTTAGGGTTAGTGTTAGGGTTAGTGTTAGGGTTAGGGCTCGGTTTAGGGTATTGGATAGGATTAGGGTACGTGTTAGGGTTAGGGTAGGGGTTAGGGTTAGGGTACGCGTTAGTGTTAGGTTATTTATTAAACCTATCCCACTCTCTAGATACCCCTTAGCACGTAAAGGAATATTATTTGGAGGTCCAGCCATGGAGAAGAGTTTAGACACTAGGATAAGATAAGGAACACACCCATTATAAAGAAATCACATTAGGATTCTCTTTTTAAGCTGTTCCTTAAAACACTAGTGCTTAGGAAATCTATTGGAGGCAGAAGCATTCAAGGGTAGCCTAGGGTTAGGGTTAGGCTTAGGGTTAGGCTTAGGGTACGGCTTAGGGTACGGGTTCGGGGAGGGGTTCGGGAACGGCGTAGGTTTTGGGTTAGGGTTAGGGTTAGGGTTAGTGTTAGGGTTAGGGCTCGGTTTAGGGTATTGGTTAGGATTAGGGTACGTGTTAGTGTTAGGGTAGGGGTTAGGGTTAGGGTACGCGTTAGGGTTAGGGTAGTTATTAAACCTATCCCACTCTCTAGATACCCCTTAGCACGTAAAGGAATATTATTTGGAGGTCCAGCCATGGAGAAGAGTTTAGACACTAGGATAAGATAAGGAACACACCCATTATAAAGAAATCACATTAGGATTCTCTTTTTAAGCTGTTCCTTAAAACACTAGTGCTTAGGAAATCTATTGGAGGCAGAAGCAGTCAAGGGTAGCCTAGGTTTAGGGTTAGGCTTGGGTACGGCTTAGGGTACGGCTTAGGGTACGGGTTTGGGGAGGGCTTCGGGTACGGCGTAGGGTATGGGTTAGGGTTAGGGTTAGGGTTAGTGTTAGGGTTAGGGCTCGGTTTAGGGTATTGGTTAGGATTAGGGTACGTGTTAGGGTTAGGGTAGGGTTTAAGGTTAGGGTACGCGTTAGTGTTAGGGTAGTTATTAAACCTATCCCAGTCTCTAGATACCCCTTAGCACGTATAGGAATATTATTTGGAGGTCCAGCCATGGAGAAGAGTTTAGACACTAGGATAAGATAAGGACACACCCATTATAAAGAAATCACATTAGGTTTCTCTTTTTAAGCTGTTCCTTAAAACACTAGTGCTTAGGAAATCTATTGGAGGCAGAAGAATTCAAGAGTAGCCTAGGGTTAGGGTTAGGCTTAGTTTACGGCATAGGGTACGGCTTAGGGTACGGGTTCGGGGAGGGCTTCGGGTACGGCGTAGGATATGGGTTAGGGTTAGTGTTAGGGTTAGTGTTAGGGTTAGGGCTCGGTTTAGGGTATTGGATAGGATTAGGGTAAGTGTTAGGGTTA
Source organism: Balaenoptera physalus (assembly GCF_965194825.1). Lineage (NCBI taxonomy): Eukaryota > Metazoa > Chordata > Mammalia > Artiodactyla > Balaenopteridae > Balaenoptera > Balaenoptera physalus. The sequence goes on from NW_028126476.1 coordinate 897,889, forward strand.
GGGTAGGGGTTAGGGTTAGGGTACGCGTTAGTGTTAGGTTATTTATTAAACCTATCCCACTCTCTAGATACCCCTTAGCACGTAAAGGAATATTATTTGGAGGTACAGCCATGGAGAAGAGTTTAGACACTAGGATAAGATAAGGAACACACCCATTATAAAGAAATCACATTAGGATTCTCTTTTTAAGCTGTTCCTTAAAACACTAGTGCTTAGGAAATCTATTGGAGGCAGAAGCATTCAAGGGTAGCCTAGGGTTAGGGTTAGGCTTAGGGTTAGGCTTAGGGTACGGCTTAGGGTACGGGTTTGGGGAGGGGTTCGGGAACGGCGTAGGTTTTGGGTTAGGGTTAGGGTTAGGGTTAGTGTTAGGGTTAGGGCTCGGTTTAGGGTACGGGTTAGGATTCGGGTACATGTTAGGGTTAGGGTAGGGGTAGGGTTAGGGTACGCGTTAGGGTTAGGGTAGTTATTAAACCTATCCCACTCTCTAGATACACCTTAGCACGTAAAGGAATATTATTTGGGGGTCCAGCCATGGAGAAGAGTTTAGACACTAGGATAAGATAAGGAACACACCCATTATAAAGAAATCACATTAGGATTCTCTTTTTAAGCTGTTCCTTAAAACACTAGTGCTTAGGAAATCTATTGGAGGCAGAAGCAGTCAAGGGAAGCCTAGGGTTAGGGTTAGGCTTAGGGTACGGCTTAGGGTAAGGCTTAGGGTACGGGTTGGGGAGGGCTTTGGTACGGCGTAGGGTATGGGTTAGGGTTAGGGTTAGTGTTAGGGTTAGGGCTCGGTTTAGGGTATTGGTTAGGATTAGGGTACGTGTTAGGATTAGGGTAGGGGTTAGCGTTAGGGTACGCAATAGTGTTAGGGTAGTTATTAAACCTAACCCAGTCTCTAGATACCCCTTAGCACGTAAAGGAATATTATTTGGAGGTCCAGCCATGGAGAAGAGTTTAGACACTAGGATAAGATAAGGACACACCCATTATAAAGAAATCACATTAGGATTCTCTTTTTAAGCTGTTCCTTAAAACTCTAGTGCTTAGGAAATCTATTGGAGGCAGAAGCATTCAAGAGTAGCCTAGGGTTAGGGTTAGGCTTAGGGTACGGCTTAGGGTACGGCTTAGGGTACGGGTTCGGGGAAGGGTTCGGGAACGGCGTAGGGTATGGGATAGGGTTAGGGTTAGGGTTAGTGTTAGGGTTAGGGCTCGGTTTAGGGTACGGGTTAGGATTAGGGTACATGTTAGGGTTAGGGTAGGGGTTAGGGTTAGGGTACGCGTTAGGGTTAGGGTAGTTATTAAACCTATCCCACTCTCTAGATACCCCTTAGCACGTAAAGGAATATTATTTGGAGTTCCAGCCATGGAGAAGAGTTTAGACACTAGGATAAGATAAGGAACACACCCATTATAAAGAAATCACATTAGGATTCTCTTTTTAAGCTGTTCCTTAAAACACTAGTGCTTAGGAAATCTATTGGAGGCAGAAGCAGTCAAGGGTAGCCTAGGGTTAGGGTTAGGCTTAGGGTACGGCTTAGGGTACGGCTTAGGGTACGGGTTCGGGGAGGGTTTCGGGTACGGCGTAGGATATGGGTTAGGGTTAGGGTTAGGGTTAGTGTTAGGGTTAGGGCTCGGTTTATGGTATTGGTTAGGATTAGGGTACGTGTTAGGGTTAGGGTAGGGGTTAGGGTTAGGGTACGCGTTAGTGTTAGGGTAGTTATTAAACCTATCCCACTCTCTAGATACCCCTTAGCACGTAAAGGAATATTATTTGGAGGTCCAGCCATGGAGAAGAGTTTAGACACTAGGATAAGATAAGGAACACACCCATTATAAAGAAATCACATTAGGATTCTCTTTTTAAGCTGTTCCTTAAAACACTAGTGCTTAGGAAATCTATTGGAGGCAGAAGCAGTCAAGGGTAGCCTAGTGTTAGGGTTATGGTTAGGGTACGGCTTAGGGTAAGGCTTAGGGTACGGGTTCGGGGAGGGCTTCTGGTACGGCGTAGGGTATGGGTTAGGGTTAGGGTTAGTGTTAGGGTTAGGGCTCGGTTTAGGGTATTGGTTAGGAAGAGGGTACGTGTTAGGGTTAGGGTAGGGGTTAGGGTTAGGGTACGCGTTAGTGTTAGGGTAGTTATTAAACCTATCCCACTCTCTAGATACCCCTTAGCACGTAAAGGAATATTATTTGGATGTCCAGCCATGGAGAAGAGTTTAGACACTAGGATAAGATAAGGAACACACCCATTATAAAGAAATCACATTAGGATTCTCTTTTTAAGCTGTTCCTTAAAACACTAGTGCTTAGGAAATCTATTGGAGGCAGAAGAAGTCAAGGGTAGCCTAGGGTTAGGGTTAGGCTTGGTGTTAGGCTTAGGGTACGGCTTAGGGTACGGGTTCGGGGAGGGGTTCGGGTACGGCGTAGGGTATGGGTTAGGGTTAGGGTTAGGGTTAGTGTTAGGGTTAGGGCTCCGTTTAGGGTACGTGTTAGGAGTAGGGTACATGTTAGGGTTAGGGTAGGGGTTAGGGTTAGGGTACGCGTTAGTGTTAGGGTAGTTATTAAACCTATCCCACTCTCTAGATACACCTTAGCACGTAAAGGAATATTATTTGGGGGTTCAGCCATGGAGAAGAGTTCAGACACTAGAATAAGATAAGGAACACACCCATTATAAAGAAATCACAATAGGATTCTCTTTTTAAGCTGTTCCTTAAAACACTAGTGCTTAGGAAATCTATTGGAGGCAGAAGCAGTCAAGGGTAGCCTAGGGTTAGGGTTAGGCTTAGGGTACGGCTTAGGGTACGGCTTAGGGTATGGGTTCGGGGAGGGCTTCGGGTAAGGCGTAGGGTATGGGTTAGGGTTAGGGTTAGGGTTAGTGTTAGGGTTAGGGCTCGGTTTAGGGTACGGGTTAGGATTCGGGTACATGTTAGGTTTAGGGTAGGGGTAGGGTTAGGGTACGCGTTAGGGTTAGGGTAGTTATTAAACCTATCCCACTCTCTAGATACACCTTAGCACGTAAAGGAATATTATTTGGGGGTCCAGCCATGGAGAAGAGTTTAGACACTAGGATAAGATAAGGAACACACCCATTATAAAGAAATCACATTAGGATTCTCTTTTTAAGCTGTTCCTTAAAACACTAGTGCTTAGGAAATCTATTGGAGGCAGAAGCAGTCAAGGGAAGCCTAGGGTTAGGGTTAGGCTTAGGGTACGGCTTAGGGTAAGGCTTAGGGTATGGGTTCGGGGAGGGCTTCTGGTACGGCGTAGGGTATTGGTTAGGGTTAGGGTTAGTGTTAGGGTTAGGGCTCGGTTTAGGGTATTGGTTAGGATTAGGTTACGTGTTAGGGTTAGGGTAGGGGTTAGCGTTAGGGTACGCGTTAGTGTTAGGGTAGTTATTAAACCTATCCCAGTCTCTAGATAACCCTTAGCACGTAAAAGAATATTATTTGGAGGTCCAGCCATGGAGAAGAGTTTAGACACTAGGATAAGATAAGGAACACACCCATTATAAAGAAATCACATTAGGATTCTCTTTTTAAGCTGTTCCTTAAAACACTAGTGCTTAGGAAATCTATTGGAGGCAGAAGCATTCAAGGGTAGCCTAGGGTTAGGGTGAGGCTTAGGGTTAGGCTTAGGGTACGGCTTGGGGTATGGGTTCGGGGAGGGGTTCGGGAACGGCGTAGGGTATGGGTTAGGGTTAGTGTTAGGGTTAGTGTTAGGGTTAGGGCTCGGTTTAGGGTATTGGTTAGGATTAGGGTACGTGTTAGGATTAGGGTAGGGGTTAGCGTTAGGGTACGCGATAGTGTTAGGGTAGTTATTAAACCTAACCCAGTCTCTAGATACCCCTTAGCACGTAAAGGAATATTATTTGGAGGTCCAGCCATGGAAAAGAGTTTAGACACTAGGATAAGATAAGGAACACACCCATTATAAAGAAATCACATTAGGATTCTCTTTTTAAGCTGTTCCTTAAAACACTAGTGCTTAGGAAATCTATTGGAGGCAGAAGCATTCAAGGGTAGCCTAGGGTTAGGGTTAGGCATAGGGTTAGGCTTAGGGTACGGCTTAGGGTACGGGTTCGGGGAGGGGTTCGGGAACGGCGTAGGGTATGGGTTAGGGTTAGGGTTAGTGTTAGGGTTAGGGCTCGGTTTAGGGTACGGGTTAGGATTAGGGTACATGTTAGGGTTAGGGTAGGTGTTAGGGTTAGGGTACGCGTTAGGGTTAGGGTAGTTATTAAACCTATCCCACTCTCTAGATACACCTTAGCACGTAAAGGAATATTATTTGGGGGTCCAGCCATGGAGAAGAGTTTAGACACTAGGATAAGATAAGGAACACACCCATTATAAAGAAATCACATTAGGATTCTCTTTTTAAGCTGTTCCTTAAAACACTAGTGCTTAGGAAATCTATTGGAGGCAGAAGCAGTCAAGGGTAGCCTAGGGTTAGGGTTAGGCTTAGGGTACGGCTTAGGGTACGGCTTAGGGTACGGGTTCAGGGAGGGCTTCGGGTACGGCGTAGGGTATGGGTTAGAGTTAGGGTTAGGGTTAGTGTTAGGGTTAGGGCTCGGTTTAGGGTATTGGTTAGGATTAGGGTACGTGTTAGTGTTAGGGTAGGGGTTAGGGTTAGGGTACGCGTTAGAGTTAGGGTAGTTATTAAACCTATCCCACTCTCTAGATACCCCTTAGCACGTAAAGGAATATTATTTGGAGGTCCAGCCATGGAGAAGAGTTTAGACACTAGGATAAGATAAGGAACACACCCAATATAAAGAAATCACATTAGGATTCTCTTTTTAAGTTGTTCCTTAAAACACTAGTGCTTAGGAAATCTATTGGAGGCAGAAGCAGTCAAGGGTAGCCTAGGTTTAGGGTTAGGCTTAGCGTACGGCTTAGGGTACGGCTTAGGGTACGGGTTCGGGGAGGGCTTTGGGTACGGCGTAGGGTATGGGTTAGGGTTAGGGTTAGGGTTAGTGTTAGGGTTAGGGCTCGTTTTAGGGTATTGGTTAGGATTAGGGTACGTGTTAGGGTTAGGGTAGGGTTTAGGGTTAGGGTACGCGTTAGTGTTAGGGTAGTTATTAAACCTATCCCAGTCTCTAGATACCCCTTAGCACGTATAGGAATATTATTTGGAGGTCCAGCCATGGAGAAGAGTTTAGACTCTAGGATAAGATAAGGAACACACCCATTATAAAGAAATCACATTAGGATTCTCTTTTTAAGCTGATCCTTAAAACACTAGTGCTTAGGAAATCTATTGGAGGCAGAAGCAGTCAAGGGTAGCCTAGGGTTAGGGTTAGGCTTGGTGTTAGGCTTAGGGTACGGCTTAGGGTACGGGTTCGGGGAGGGGTTCGGGTACGGCGTAGGGTATGGGTTAGGGTTAGGGTTAGTGTTAGGGTTAGGGCTCCGTTTAGGGTACGTGTTAGGAGTAGGGTACATGTTAGGGTTAGGGTAGGGGTTAGGGTTAGGGTACGCGTTAGTGTTAGGGTAGTTATTAAACCTATCCCACTCTCTAGATACACCTTAGCACGTAAAGGAATATTATTTGGGGGTTCAGCCATGGAGAAGAGTTCAGACACTAGAATAAGATAAGGAACACACCCATTATAAAGAAATCACAATAGGATTCTCTTTTTAAGCTGTTCCTTAAAACACTACTGCTTAGGAAATCTATTGGAGGCAGAAGCAGTCAAGGGTAGCCTAGGGTTAGGGTTAGGCTTAGGGTACGGCTTAGGGTACGGCTTAGGGTATGGGTTCGGGGAGGGCTTCGGGTAAGGCGTAGGGTATGGGTTAGGGTTAGGGTTAGGGTTAGTGTTAGGGTTAGGGCTCGGTTTAGGGTACGGGTTAGGATTAGGGTACATGTTAGGGTTAGGGTAGGGGTTAGGGTTAGGGTACGCGTTAGTGTTAGGGTAGTTATTAAACCTATCCCAGTCTCTAGATACCCCTTAGCACGTAAAGGAATATTATTTGGAGGTCCAGCCATGGAGAAGAGTTTAGACACTAGGATAAGATAAGGAACACACCCATTATAAAGAAATCACATTAGGATTCTCTTTTTAAGCTGTTCCTTAAAACACTAGTGCTTAGGAAATCTATTGGAGGCAGAAGCATTCAAGAGTAGCCTAGGGTTAGGGTTAGGCTTAGGGTACGGCTTAGGGTACGGCTTAGGGTACGGGTTCGCGGAAGGGTTCGGGAACGGCGTAGGGTATGGGATAGGGTTAGGGTTAGGGTTAGTGTTAGGGTTAGGGCTCGGTTTAGGGTACGGGTTAGGATTAGGGTACATGTTAGGGTTAGGGTAGGGGTTAGGGTTAGGGTACGCGTTAGGGTTAGGGTAGTTATTAAACCTATCCCACTCTCTAGATACCCCTTAGCACGTAAAGGAATATTATTTGGAGTTCCAGCCATGGAGAAGAGTTTAGACACTAGGATAAGATAAGGAACACACCCATTATAAAGAAATCACATTAGGATTCTCTTTTTAAGCTGTTCCTTAAAACACTAGTGCTTAGGAAATCTATTGGAGGCAGAAGCAGTCAAGGGTAGCCTAGTGTTAGGGTTATGCTTAGGGTACGGCTTAGGGTAAGGCTTAGGGTACGGGTTCGGGGAGGGCTTCTGGTACGGCGTAGGGTATGGGTTAGGGTTAGGGTTAGTGTTAGGGTTAGGGCTCGGTTTAGGGTATTGGTTAGGATTAGGGTACGTGTTAGTGTTAGGGTAGGGGTTAGGGTTAGGGTACGCGTTAGTGTTAGGGTAGTTATTAAACATAACCCACTCTCTAGATACCCCTTAGCACGTAAAGGAATATTATTTGGAGATCCAGCCATGGAGAAGAGTTTAGACACTAGGATAAGATAAGGAACACACCCATTATAAAGAAATCACATTAGGATTCTCTTTTTAAGCTGTTCCTTAAAACACTAGTGCTTAGGAAATCTATTGGAGGCAGAAGCAGTCAAGGGTAGCCGAGGGTTAGGGTTAGGCTTGGTGTTAGGCTTAGGGTACGGCTTAGGGTACGGGTTCGGGGAGGGGTTCGGGTACGGCGTAGGGTATGGGTTAGGGTTAGGGTTAGGATTAGTGTTAGGGTTAGGGCTCCGTTTAGGGTACGTGTTAGGAGTAGGGTACATGTTAGGGTTAGGGTAGGGGTTAGGGTTAGGGTACGCGTTAGGGTTAGGGTACTTATTAAACCTATCCCACTCTCTAGATACACCTTAGCACGTAAAGGAATATTATTTGGGGGTCCAGCCATGGAGAAGAGTTTAGACACTAGGATAAGATAAGGAACACACCCATTATAAAGAAATCACAATAGGATTCTCTTTTTAAGCTGTTCCTTAAAACACTAGTGCTTAGGAAATCTATTGGAGGCAGAAGCAGTCAAGGGTAGCCTAGGGTTAGGGTACGGCTTAGGGTATGGCTTAGGGTACGGCTTAGGGTACGGGTTCGGGGAGGGCTTCGGGTAAGGCGTAGGGTATGGGTTAGGGTTAGGGTTAGGGTTAGTGTTAGGGTTAGGGCTCGGTTTAGGGTATTGGTTAGGATTAGGGTACGTGTTAGGGTTAGGGTAGGGTTTAGGGTTAGGGTACGCGTTAGTGTTAGGGTAGTTATTAAACCTATCCCAGTCTCTAGATACCCCTTAGCACGTATAGGAATATTATTTGGAGGTCCAGCCATGGAGAAGAGTTTAGACACTAGGATAAGATAAGGAACACACCCATTATAAAGAAATCACATTAGGATTCTCTTTTTAAGCTGTTCCTTAAAACACTAGTGCTTAGGAAATCTATTGGAGGCAGAAGCTGTCAAGGGTAGCCTAGGGTTAGGGTTAGGCTTAGGGTACGGCTTAGGGTACGGCTTAGGGTACGGGTTCGGGGAGGGCTTCGGGTACGGCGTAGGGTATGGGTTAGGGTTAGGGTTAGTGTTAGGGTTAGGGCTCGGTTTAGGGTATTGGTTAGGAAGAGGGTACGTGTTAGGGTTAGGGTAGGGGTTAGGGTTAGGGTACGCGTTAGTGTTAGGGTAGTTATTAAACCTATCCCATTCTCTAGATACCCCTTAGCACGTAAAGGAATATTATTTGGAGGTCCAGCCATGGAGAAGAGTTTAGACACTAGGATAAGATAAGGAACACACCCATTATAAAGAAATCACATTAGGATTCTCTTTTTAAGCTGTTCCTTAAAACACTAGTGCTTAGGAAATCTATTGGAGGCAGAAGCAGTCAAGGATAGCCTAGGGTTAGGGTTAGGCTTGGTGTTAGGCTTAGGGTACGGCTTAGGGTACGGGTTCGGGGAGGGGTTCGGGTACGGCGTAGGGTATGGGTTAGAGTTAGGGTTAGGGTTAGTGTTAGGGTTAGGGCTCCGTTTAGGGTACGTGTTAGGAGTAGGTTACATGTTAGGGTTAGGGTAGGGGTTAGGGTTAGGGTACGCGTTAGGGTTAGGGTAGTTATTAAACCTATCCCACTCTCTAGATACACCTTAGCACGTAAAGGAATATTATTTGGGGGTCCAGCCATGGAGAAGAGTTCAGACACTAGAATAAGATAAGGAACACACCCATTATAAAGAAATCACAATAGGATTCTCTTTTTAAGCTGTTCCTTAAAACACTAGTGCTTAGGAAATCTATTGGAAGCAGAAGCAGTCAAGGGTAGCCTAGGGTTAGGGTTAGGCTTAGGGTACGGCTTAGGGTACGGCTTAGGGTACGGGTTCGGGGAGGGCTTCGTGTAAGGCGTAGGGTATGGGTTAGGGTTAGGGTTAGGGTTAGTGTTAGGGTTAGGGCTCGGTTTAGGGTACGGGTTAGGATTCGGGTACATGTTAGGTTTAGGGTAGGGGTAGGGTTAGGGTACGCGTTAGGGTTAGGGTAGTTATTAAACCTATCCCACTCTCTAGATACACCTTAGCACGTAAAGGAATATTATTTGGGGGTCCAGCCATGGAGAAGAGTTTAGACACTAGGATAAGATAAGGAACACACCCATTATAAAGAAATCACATTAGGATTCTCTTTTTAAGCTGTTCCTTAAAACACTAGTGCTTAGGAAATCTATTGGAGGCAGAAGCATTCAAGGGTAGCCTAGGGTTAGGGTGAGGCTTAGGGTTAGGCTTAGGGTACGGCTTGGGGTATGGGTTCGGGGAGGGGTTCGGGAACGGCGTAGGGTATGGGTTAGGGTTAGTGTTAGGGTTAGTGTTAGGGTTAGGGCTCGGTTTAGGGTATTGGTTAGGATTAGGGTACGTGTTAGGATTAGGGTAGGGGTTAGCGTTAGGGTACGCGATAGTGTTAGGGTAGTTATTAAACCTAACCCAGTCTCTAGATACCCCTTAGCACGTAAAGGAATATTATTTGGAGGTCCAGCCATGGAAAAGAGTTTAGACACTAGGATAAGATAAGGAACACACCCATTATAAAGAAATCACATTAGGATTCTCTTTTTAAGCTGTTCCTTAAAACACTAGTGCTTAGGAAATCTATTGGAGGCAGAAGCATTCAAGGGTAGCCTAGGGTTAGGGTTAGGCATAGGGTTAGGCTTAGGGTACGGCTTAGGGTACGGGTTCGGGGAGGGGTTCGGGAACGGCGTAGGGTATGGGTTAGGGTTAGGGTTAGTGTTAGGGTTAGGGCTCGGTTTAGGGTACGGGTTAGGATTAGGGTACATGTTAGGGTTAGGGTAGGTGTTAGGGTTAGGGTACGCGTTAGGGTTAGGGTAGTTATTAAACCTATCCCACTCTCTAGATACACCTTAGCACGTAAAGGAATATTATTTGGGGGTCCAGCCATGGAGAAGAGTTTAGACACTAGGATAAGATAAGGAACACACCCATTATAAAGAAATCACATTAGGATTCTCTTTTTAAGCTGTTCCTTAAAACACTAGTGCTTAGGAAATCTATTGGAGGCAGAAGCAGTCAAGGGTAGCCTAGGGTTAGGGTTAGGCTTAGGGTACGGCTTAGGGTACGGCTTAGGGTACGGGTTCAGGGAGGGCTTCGGGTACGGCGTAGGGTATGGGTTAGAGTTAGGGTTAGGGTTAGTGTTAGGGTTAGGGCTCGGTTTAGGGTATTGGTTAGGATTAGGGTACGTGTTAGTGTTAGGGTAGGGGTTAGGGTTAGGGTACGCGTTAGAGTTAGGGTAGTTATTAAACCTATCCCACTCTCTAGATACCCCTTAGCACGTAAAGGAATATTATTTGGAGGTCCAGCCATGGAGAAGAGTTTAGACACTAGGATAAGATAAGGAACACACCCAATATAAAGAAATCACATTAGGATTCTCTTTTTAAGTTGTTCCTTAAAACACTAGTGCTTAGGAAATCTATTGGAGGCAGAAGCAGTCAAGGGTAGCCTAGGTTTAGGGTTAGGCTTAGCGTACGGCTTAGGGTACGGCTTAGGGTACGGGTTCGGGGAGGGCTTTGGGTACGGCGTAGGGTATGGGTTAGGGTTAGGGTTAGGGTTAGTGTTAGGGTTAGGGCTCGTTTTAGGGTATTGGTTAGGATTAGGGTACGTGTTAGGGTTAGGGTAGGGTTTAGGGTTAGGGTACGCGTTAGTGTTAGGGTAGTTATTAAACCTATCCCAGTCTCTAGATACCCCTTAGCACGTATAGGAATATTATTTGGAGGTCCAGCCATGGAGAAGAGTTTAGACTCTAGGATAAGATAAGGAACACACCCATTATAAAGAAATCACATTAGGATTCTCTTTTTAAGCTGATCCTTAAAACACTAGTGCTTAGGAAATCTATTGGAGGCAGAAGCAGTCAAGGGTAGCCTAGGGTTAGGGTTAGGCTTGGTGTTAGGCTTAGGGTACGGCTTAGGGTACGGGTTCGGGGAGGGGTTCGGGTACGGCGTAGGGTATGGGTTAGGGTTAGGGTTAGTGTTAGGGTTAGGGCTCCGTTTAGGGTACGTGTTAGGAGTAGGGTACATGTTAGGGTTAGGGTAGGGGTTAGGGTTAGGGTACGCGTTAGTGTTAGGGTAGTTATTAAACCTATCCCACTCTCTAGATACACCTTAGCACGTAAAGGAATATTATTTGGGGGTTCAGCCATGGAGAAGAGTTCAGACACTAGAATAAGATAAGGAACACACCCATTATAAAGAAATCACAATAGGATTCTCTTTTTAAGCTGTTCCTTAAAACACTACTGCTTAGGAAATCTATTGGAGGCAGAAGCAGTCAAGGGTAGCCTAGGGTTAGGGTTAGGCTTAGGGTACGGCTTAGGGTACGGCTTAGGGTATGGGTTCGGGGAGGGCTTCGGGTAAGGCGTAGGGTATGGGTTAGGGTTAGGGTTAGGGTTAGTGTTAGGGTTAGGGCTCGGTTTAGGGTACGGGTTAGGATTAGGGTACATGTTAGGGTTAGGGTAGGGGTTAGGGTTAGGGTACGCGTTAGTGTTAGGGTAGTTATTAAACCTATCCCAGTCTCTAGATACCCCTTAGCACGTAAAGGAATATTATTTGGAGGTCCAGCCATGGAGAAGAGTTTAGACACTAGGATAAGATAAGGAACACACCCATTATAAAGAAATCACATTAGGATTCTCTTTTTAAGCTGTTCCTTAAAACACTAGTGCTTAGGAAATCTATTGGAGGCAGAAGCATTCAAGAGTAGCCTAGGGTTAGGGTTAGGCTTAGGGTACGGCTTAGGGTACGGCTTAGGGTACGGGTTCGCGGAAGGGTTCGGGAACGGCGTAGGGTATGGGATAGGGTTAGGGTTAGGGTTAGTGTTAGGGTTAGGGCTCGGTTTAGGGTACGGGTTAGGATTAGGGTACATGTTAGGGTTAGGGTAGGGGTTAGGGTTAGGGTACGCGTTAGGGTTAGGGTAGTTATTAAACCTATCCCACTCTCTAGATACCCCTTAGCACGTAAAGGAATATTATTTGGAGTTCCAGCCATGGAGAAGAGTTTAGACACTAGGATAAGATAAGGAACACACCCATTATAAAGAAATCACATTAGGATTCTCTTTTTAAGCTGTTCCTTAAAACACTAGTGCTTAGGAAATCTATTGGAGGCAGAAGCAGTCAAGGGTAGCCTAGTGTTAGGGTTATGCTTAGGGTACGGCTTAGGGTAAGGCTTAGGGTACGGGTTCGGGGAGGGCTTCTGGTACGGCGTAGGGTATGGGTTAGGGTTAGGGTTAGTGTTAGGGTTAGGGCTCGGTTTAGGGTATTGGTTAGGATTAGGGTACGTGTTAGTGTTAGGGTAGGGGTTAGGGTTAGGGTACGCGTTAGTGTTAGGGTAGTTATTAAACATAACCCACTCTCTAGATACCCCTTAGCACGTAAAGGAATATTATTTGGAGATCCAGCCATGGAGAAGAGTTTAGACACTAGGATAAGATAAGGAACACACCCATTATAAAGAAATCACATTAGGATTCTCTTTTTAAGCTGTTCCTTAAAACACTAGTGCTTAGGAAATCTATTGGAGGCAGAAGCAGTCAAGGGTAGCCGAGGGTTAGGGTTAGGCTTGGTGTTAGGCTTAGGGTACGGCTTAGGGTACGGGTTCGGGGAGGGGTTCGGGTACGGCGTAGGGTATGGGTTAGGGTTAGGGTTAGGGTTAGTGTTAGGGTTAGGGCTCCGTTTAGGGTACGTGTTAGGAGTAGGGTACATGTTAGGGTTAGGGTAGGGGTTAGGGTTAGGGTACGCGTTAGGGTTAGGGTACTTATTAAACCTATCCCACTCTCTAGATACACCTTAGCACGTAAAGGAATATTATTTGGGGGTCCAGCCATGGAGAAGAGTTTAGACACTAGGATAAGATAAGGAACACACCCATTATAAAGAAATCACAATAGGATTCTCTTTTTAAGCTGTTCCTTAAAACACTAGTGCTTAGGAAATCTATTGGAGGCAGAAGCAGTCAAGGGTAGCCTAGGGTTAGGGTACGGCTTAGGGTACGGCTTAGGGTACGGCTTAGGGTACGGGTTCGGGGAGGGCTTCGGGTAAGGCGTAGGGTATGGGTTAGGGTTAGGGTTAGGGTTAGTGTTAGGGTTAGGGCTCGGTTTAGGGTATTGGTTAGGATTAGGGTACGTGTTAGGGTTAGGGTAGGGTTTAGGGTTAGGGTACGCGTTAGTGTTAGGGTAGTTATTAAACCTATCCCAGTCTCTAGATACCCCTTAGCACGTATAGGAATATTATTTGGAGGTCCAGCCATGGAGAAGAGTTTAGACACTAGGATAAGATAAGGAACACACCCATTATAAAGAAATCACATTAGGATTCTCTTTTTAAGCTGTTCCTTAAAACACTAGTGCTTAGGAAATCTATTGGAGGCAGAAGCTGTCAAGGGTAGCCTAGGGTTAGGGTTAGGCTTAGGGTACGGCTTAGGGTACGGCTTAGGGTACGGGTTCGGGGAGGGCTTCGGGTACGGCGTAGGGTATGGGTTAGGGTTAGGGTTAGTGTTAGGGTTAGGGCTCGGTTTAGGGTATTGGTTAGGAAGAGGGTACGTGTTAGGGTTAGGGTAGGGGTTAGGGTTAGGGTACGCGTTAGTGTTAGGGTAGTTATTAAACCTATCCCATTCTCTAGATACCCCTTAGCACGTAAAGGAATATTATTTGGAGGTCCAGCCATGGAGAAGAGTTTAGACACTAGGATAAGATAAGGAACACACCCATTATAAAGAAATCACATTAGGATTCTCTTTTTAAGCTGTTCCTTAAAACACTAGTGCTTAGGAAATCTATTGGAGGCAGAAGCAGTCAAGGATAGCCTAGGGTTAGGGTTAGGCTTGGTGTTAGGCTTAGGGTACGGCTTAGGGTACGGGTTCGGGGAGGGGTTCGGGTACGGCGTAGGGTATGGGTTAGAGTTAGGGTTAGGGTTAGTGTTAGGGTTAGGGCTCCGTTTAGGGTACGTGTTAGGAGTAGGTTACATGTTAGGGTTAGGGTAGGGGTTAGGGTTAGGGTACGCGTTAGGGTTAGGGTAGTTATTAAACCTATCCCACTCTCTAGATACACCTTAGCACGTAAAGGAATATTATTTGGGGGTCCAGCCATGGAGAAGAGTTCAGACACTAGAATAAGATAAGGAACACACCCATTATAAAGAAATCACAATAGGATTCTCTTTTTAAGCTGTTCCTTAAAACACTAGTGCTTAGGAAATCTATTGGAAGCAGAAGCAGTCAAGGGTAGCCTAGGGTTAGGGTTAGGCTTAGGGTACGGCTTAGGGTACGGCTTAGGGTACGGGTTCGGGGAGGGCTTCGTGTAAGGCGTAGGGTATGGGTTAGGGTTAGGGTTAGGGTTAGTGTTAGGGTTAGGGCTCGGTTTAGGGTACGGGTTAGGATTCGGGTACATGTTAGGTTTAGGGTAGGGGTAGGGTTAGGGTACGCGTTAGGGTTAGGGTAGTTATTAAACCTATCCCACTCTCTAGATACACCTTAGCACGTAAAGGAATATTATTTGGGGGTCCAGCCATGGAGAAGAGTTTAGACACTAGGATAAGATAAGGAACACACCCATTATAAAGAAATCACATTAGGATTCTCTTTTTAAGCTGTTCCTTAAAACACTAGTGCTTAGGAAATCTATTGGAGGCAGAAGCAGTCAAGGGAAGCCTAGGGTTAGGGTTAGGCTTAGGGTACGGCTTAGGGTAAGGCTTAGGGTATGGGTTCGGGGAGGGCTTCTGGTACGGCGTAGGGTATTGGTTAGGGTTAGGGTTAGTGTTAGGGTTAGGGCTCGGTTTAGGGTATTGGTTGGGATTAGGGTACATGTTAGGGTTAGGGTAGGGGTTAGCGTTAGGGTACGCGTTAGTGTTAGGGTAGTTATTAAACCTATCCCAGTCTCTAGATACCCCTTAGCACGTAAAAGAATATTATTTGATGGTCCAGCCATGGAGAAGAGTTTAGACACTAGGATAAGATAAGGAACACACCCATTATAAAGAAATCACATTAGGATTCTCTTTTTAAGCTGTTCCTTAAAACACTAGTGCTTAGGAAATCTATTGGAGGCAGAAGCAGTCAAGGGTAACCAAGGGTTAGGGTTAGGCTTGGGGTTAGGCTTAGGGTACGGCTTAGGGTACGGGTTCGGGGAGGGGTTCGGGTACGGCGTAGGGTATGGGTTAGGGTTAGGGTTAGGGTTAGTGTTAGGGTTAGGGCTCGGTTTAGGGTATTGGTTAGGATTAGGGTACGTGTTAGGGTTAGGGTAGGGGTTAGGGTTAGGGTACGCGTTAGTGTTAGGGTAGTTATTAAACCTATCCCACTCTCTAGATACCCCTTAGCACGTAAAGGAATATTATTTGGAGGTCCAGCCATGGAGAAGAGTTTAGACACTAGGATAAGATAAGGACACACCCATTATAAAGAAATCACATTAGGATTATCTTTTTAAGCTGTTCCTTAAAACTCTAGTGCTTAGGAAATCTATTGGAGGCAGAAGCATTCAAGAGTAGCCTAGGGTTAGGGTTAGGCTTAGGGTACGGCTTAGGGTACGGCTTAGGGTACGGGTTCGGGGAAGGGTTCGGGAACGGCGTAGGGTATGGGATAGGGTTAGGGTTAGGGTTAGTGTTAGGGTTAGGGCTCGGTTTAGGGTACGGGTTAGGATTAGGGTACATGTTAGGGTTAGGGTAGGGGTTAGGGTTAGGGTACGCGTTAGGGTTAGGGTAGTTATTAAACCTATCCCACTCTCTAGATACCCCTTAGCACGTAAAGGAATATTATTTGGAGTTCCAGCCATGGAGAAGAGTTTAGACACTAGGATAAGATAAGGAACACACCCATTATAAAGAAATCACATTAGGATTCTCTTTTTAAGCTGTTCCTTAAAACACTAGTGCTTAGGAAATCTATTGGAGGCAGAAGCAGTCAAGGGTAGCCTAGGGTTAGGGTTAGGCTTAGGGTACGGCTTAGGGTACGGCTTAGGGTACGGGTTCGGGGAGGGTTTCGGGTACGGCGTAGGATATGGGTTAGGGTTAGGGTTAGGGTTAGTGTTAGGGTTAGGGCTCGGTTTAGGGTATTGGTTAGGATTAGGGTACGTGTTAGGGTTAGGGTAGGGATTAGGGTTAGGGTACGCGTTAGTGTTAGGGTAGTTATTAAACCTATCCCACTCTCTAGATACCCCTTAGCACGTAAAGGAATATTATTTGGAGGTCCAGCCATGGAGAAGAGTTTAGACACTGGATAAGATAAGGAACACACCCATTATAAAGAAATCACATTAGGATTCTCGTTTTAAGCTGTTCCTTAAAACACTAGTGCTTAGGAAATCTATTGGAGGCAGAAGCAGTCAAGGGTAGCCTAGTGTTAGGGTTATGCTTAGGGTACGGCTTAGGGTAAGGCTTAGGGAACGGGTTCGGGGAGGGCTTCTGGTACGGCGTAGGGTATGGGTTAGGGTTAGGGTTAGTGTTAGGGTTAGGGCTCGGTTTAGGGTATTGTTTAGGATTAGGGTACGTGTTAGTGTTAGGGTAGGGGTTAGGGTTAGGGTACGCGTTAGTGTTAGGGTAGTTATTAAACATAACCCACTCTCTAGATACCCCTTAGCACGTAAAGGAATATTATTTGGAGATCCAGCCATGGAGAAGAGTTTAGACACTAGGATAAGATAAGGAACACACCCATTATAAAGAAATCACATTAGGATTCTCTTTTTAAGCTGTTCCTTAAAACACTAGTGCTTAGGAAATCTATTGGAGGCAGAAGAAGTCAAGGGTAGCCGAGGGTTAGGGTTAGGCTTGGTGTTAGGCTTAGGGTACGGCTTAGGGTACGGGTTCGGGGAGGGGTTCGGGTACGGCGTAGGGTATGGGTTAGGGTTAGGGTTAGGGTTAGTGTTAGGGTTAGGGCTCCGTTTAGGGTACGTGTTAGGAGTACGGTACATGTTAGGGTTAGGGTAGGGGTTAGGGTTAGGGTACGCGTTAGGGTTAGGGTACTTATTAAACCTATCCCACTCTCTAGATACACCTTAGCACGTAAAGGAATATTATTTGGGGGTCCAGCCATGGAGAAGAGTTTAGACACTAGGATAAGATAAGGAACACACCCATTATAAAGAAATCACAATAGGATTCTCTTTTTAAGCTGTTCCTTAAAACACTAGTGCTTAGGAAATCTATTGGAGGCAGAAGCAGTCAAGGGTAGCCTAGGGTTAGGGTACGGCTTAGGGTACGGCTTAGGGTACGGCTTAGGGTACGGGTTCGGGGAGGGCTTCGGGTAAGGCGTAGGGTATGGGTTAGGGTTAGGGTTAGGGTTAGTGTTAGGGTTAGGGCTCGGTTTAGGGTATTGGTTAGGATTAGGGTACGTGTTAGGGTTAGGGTAGGGTTTAGGGTTAGGGTACGCGTTAGTGTTAGGGTAGTTATTAAACCTATCCCAGTCTCTAGATACCCCTTAGCACGTATAGGAATATTATTTGGAGGTCCAGCCATGGAGAAGAGTTTAGACACTAGGATAAGATAAGGAACACACCCATTATAAAGAAATCACATTAGGATTCTCTTTTTAAGCTGTTCCTTAAAACACTAGTGCTTAGGAAATCTATTGGAGGCAGAAGCTGTCAAGGGTAGCCTAGGGTTAGGGTTAGGCTTAGGGTACGGCTTAGGGTACGGCTTAGGGTACGGGTTCGGGGAGGGCTTCGGGTACGGCGTAGGGTATGGGTTAGGGTTAGGGTTAGTGTTAGGGTTAGGGCTCGGTTTAGGGTATTGGTTAGGAAGAGGGTATGTGTTAGGGTTAGGGTAGGGGTTAGGGTTAGGGTACGCGTTAGTGTTAGGGTAGTTATTAAACCTATCCCACTCTCTAGATACCCCTTAGCACGTAAAGGAATATTATTTGGAGGTCCAGCCATGGAGAAGAGTTTAGACACTAGGATAAGATAAGGAACACACCCATTATAAAGAAATCACATTAGGATTCTCTTTTTAAGCTGTTCCTTAAAACACTAGTGCTTAGGAAATCTATTGGAGGCAGAAGCAGTCAAGGGTAACCAAGGGTTAGGGTTAGGCTTGGGGTTAGGCTTAGGGTACGGCTTAGGGTACGGGTTCGGGGAGGGGTTCGGGTACGGCGTAGGGTATGGGTTAGGGTTAGGGTTAGGGTTAGTGTTAGGGTTAGGGCTCGGTTTAGGGTATTGGTTAGGATTAGGGTACGTGTTAGGGTTAGGGTAGGGGTTAGGGTTAGGGTACGCGTTAGTGTTAGGGTAGTTATTAAACGTATCCCACTCTCTAGATACCCCTTAGCACGTAAAGGAATATTATTTGGAGGTCCAGCCATGGAGAAGAGTTTAGACACTAGGATAAGATAAGGAACACACCCATTATAAAGAAATCACATTAGGATTCTCTTTTTAAGCTGTTCTTTAAAACACTAGTGCTTAGGAAATCTATTGGAGGCAGAAGCAGTCAAGGGTAGCCTAGGGTTAGGGTACGGCTTAGGGTACGGCTTAGGGTACGGGTTCGGGGAGGGCTTCGGGTACGGCGTAGGGTATGGGTTAGGGTTAGGGTTAGGGTTAGTGTTAGGGTTAGGGCTCGGTTTAGGGTATTGGTTAGGATTAGGGTACGTGTTAGGGTTAGGGTAGGGTTTAGGGTTAGGGTACGCGTTAGTGTTAGGGTAGTTATTAAACCTATCCCAGTCTCTAGATACCCCTTAGCACGTATAGGAATATTATTTGGAGGTCCAGCCATGGAGAAGAGTTTAGACACTAGGATAAGATAAGGACACACCCATTATAAAGAAATCACATTAGGATTCTCTTTTTAAGCTGTTCCTTAAAACACTAGTGCTTAGGAAATCTATTGGAGGCAGAAGCATTCAAGAGTAGCCTAGGGTTAGGGTTAGGCTTAGTGTACGGCATAGGGTACGGCTTAGGGTACGGGTTCGGGGAAGGGTTCGGGAATGGCGTAGGGTATGGTTTAGTGTTAGGGTTAGGGTTAGTGTTAGGGTTAGGGCTCGGTTTAGGGTACGGGTTAGGATTAGGGTACATGTAAGGGTTAGTGTAGGGGTTAGGGTTAGGGTACGCGTTAGGGATAGGGTAGTTATTAAACCTATCCGACTCTCTAGATACCCCTTAGCACGTAAAGGAATATTATTTGGAGTTCCAGCCATGGAGAAGAGTTTAGACACTAGGATAAGATAAGGAACACACCCATTATAAAGAAATCACATTAGGATTCTCTTTTTAAGCTGTTCCATAAAACACTAGTGCTTAGGAAATCTATTGGAGGCAGAAGCAGTCAAGGGTAGCCTAGGGTTAGGGTTAGGCTTAGGGTACGGCTTAGGGTACGGCTTAGGGTACGGGTTCGGGGAGGGCTTCGGGTACGGCGTAGGGTATGGGTTAGGGTTAGGGTTAGGGTTAGTGTTAGGGTTAGGGCTCGGTTTAGGGTATTGGTTAGGATTAGGGTACGTGTTAGTGTTAGGGTAGGGGTTAGGGTTATGGTACGCGTTAGTGTTAGGGTAGTTATTAAACCTATCCCAGTCTCTAGATACCCCTTAGCACGTAAAGGAATATTATTTGGAGGTCCAGCCATGGAGAAGAGTTTAGACACTAGGATAAGATAAGGAACACACCCATTATAAAAAATCACATTAGGATTCTCTTTTTAAATTGTTCCTTAAAACACTAGTGCCTAGGAAATCTATTGGAGGCAGAAGCAGTCAAGGGTAGCCTAGGGTTAGGGTTAGGCTTAGGGTACGGCTTAGGGTACGGCTTAGGGTACGGGTTCGGGGAGGGCTTCGGGTAGGGCGTAGGGTATGGGTTAGGGTTAGGGTTAGGGTTAGTGTTAGGGTTAGGGCTCGGTTTAGGGTATTGGTTAGGATTAGGGTATGTGTTAGGGTTAGGGTAGGGGTTAGGGTTAGGGTACGCGTTAGTGTTAGGGTAGTTATTAAACCTATCCCACTCTCTAGATACCCCTTAGCACGTAAAGGACTATTATTTGGAGGTCCAGCCATGGAGAAGAGTTTAGACACTAGGATAAGATAAGGACACACCCATTATAAAGAAATCACATTAGGATTCTCTTTTTAAGCTGTTCCTTAAAACACTAGTGCTTAGGAAATCTATTGGAGGCAGAAGCATTCAAGAGTAACCTAGGGTTAGGGTTAGGCTTAGGGTACGGCTTAGGGTACGGCTTAGGGTACGGGTTCGGGGAAGGGTTCGGGAATGGCGTAGGGTATGGGTTAGGGTTAGGGTTAGGGTTAGTGTTAGGGTTAGGGCTCGGTTTAGGTTACGGATTAGGATTAGGGTACATGTTAGGATTAGGGTAGGGGTTAGGGTTAGGGTACGCGTTAGGGTTAGGGTAGTTATTAAACCTATCCCACTCTCTAGATACCCCTTAGCACGTAAAGGAATATTATTTGGAGTTCCAGCCATGGAGAAGAGTTTAGACACTAGGATAAGATAAGGAACACACCCATTATAAAGAAATCACATTAGGATTCTCTTTTTAAGCTGTTCCTTAAAACACTAGTTCTTAGGAAATCTATTGGAGGCAGAAGCAGTCAAGGGTAGCCTAGGGTTAGGGTTAGGCTTAGGGTACGGCTTAGGGTACGGCTTAGGGTACGGGTTCGGGGAGGGCTTCGGGTACGGCGTAGGATATGGGTTAGGGTTAGTGTTAGGGTTAGTGTTAGGGTTAGGGCTCGGTTTAGGGTACGGGTTAGGATTCGGGTACATGTTAGGGTTAGGGTAGCGGTAGGGTTAGGGTACGCGTTAGGGTTAGGGTAGTTATTAAACCTATCCCACTCTCTAGATACACCTTAGCACGTAAAGGAATATTATTTGGGGGTCCAGCCATGGAGAAGAGTTTAGACACTAGGATAAGATAAGGAACACACCCATTATAAAGAAATCACATTAGGATTCTCTTTTTAAGCTGTTCCTTAAAACACTAGTGCTTAGGAAATCTATTGGAGGCAGAAGCAGTCAAGGGAAGCCTAGGGTTAGGTTTAGGCTTAGGGTACGGCTTAGGGTAAGGCTTAGGGTACGGGTTGGGGAGGGCTTTGGTACGGCGTAGGGTATGGGTTAGGGTTAGGGTTAGTGTTAGGGTTAGGGCTCGGTTTAGGGTATTGGTTAGGATTAGGGTACGTGTTAGGATTAGGGTAGGGGTTAGCGTTAGGGTACGCGATAGTGTTAGGGTAGTTATTAAACCTAACCCAGTCTCTAGATACCCCTTAGCACGTAAAGGAATATTATTTGGAGGTCCAGCCATGGAGAAGAGTTTAGACACTAGGATAAGATAAGGAACACACCCATTATAAAGAAATCACATTAGGATTCTCTTTTTAAGCTGTTCCTTAAAACACTAGTGCTTAGGAAATCTATTGGAGGCAGAAGCATTCAAGGGTAGCCTAGGGTTAGGGTTAGGCATAGGGTTAGGCTTAGGGTACGGCTTAGGGTACGGGTTCGGGGAGGGGTTCGGGAACGGCGTAGGGTATGGGTTAGGGTTAGGGTTAGTGTTAGGGTTAGGGCTCGGTTTAGGGTACGGGTTAGGATTAGGGTACATGTTAGGGTTAGGGTAGGTGTTAGGGTTAGGGTACGCGTTAGGGTTAGGGTAGTTATTAAACCTATCCCACTCTCTAGATACACCTTAGCACGTAAAGGAATATTATTTGGGGGTCCAGCCATGGAGAAGAGTTTAGACACTAGGATAAGATAAGGAACACACCCATTATAAAGAAATCACATTAGGATTCTCTTTTTAAGCTGTTCCTTAAAACACTAGTGCTTAGGAAATCTATTGGAGGCAGAAGCAGTCAAGGGAAGCCTAGGGTTAGGGTTAGGCTTAGGGTACGGCTTAGGGTAAGGCTTAGGGTACGGGTTGGGGAGGGCTTTGGTACGGCGTAGGGTATGGGTTAGGGTTAGGGTTAGTGTTAGGGTTAGGGCTCGGTTTAGGGTATTGGTTAGGATTAGGGTACGTGTTAGGATTAGGGTAGGGGTTAGCGTTAGGGTACGCAATAGTGTTAGGGTAGTTATTAAACCTAACCCAGTCTCTAGATACCCCTTAGCACGTAAAGGAATATTATTTGGAGGTCCAGCCATGGAGAAGAGTTTAGACACTAGGATAAGATAAGGAACACACCCATTATAAAGAAATCACATTAGGATTCTCTTTTTAAGCTGTTCCTTAAAACACTAGTGCTTAGGAAATCTATTGGAGGCAGAAGCAGTCAAGGGTAGCCTAGGTTTAGGGTTAGGCTTAGGGTACGGCTTAGGGTACGGCTTAGGGTACGGGTTCGGGGAGGGCTTCGGGTACGGCGTAGGGTATGGGTTAGGGTTAGGGTTAGGGTTAGTGTTAGGGTTAGGGCTCGGTTTAGGGTATTGGTTAGGATTAGGGTACGTGTTAGGGTTAGGGTAGGGTTTAGGGTTAGGGTACGCGTTAGTGTTAGGGTAGTTATTAAACCTATCCGACTCTCTAGATACCCCTTAGCACGTAAAGGAATATTATTTGGAGGTCCAGCCATGGAGAAGAGTTTAGACACTAGGATAAGATAAGGAACACACCCATTATAAAGAAATCACATTAGGATTCTCTTTTTAAGCTGTTCCTTAAAACACTAGTGCTTAGGAAATCTATTGGAGGCAGAAGCAGTCAAGGGTAGCCTAGGGTTAGGGTTAGGTTTAGGGTACGGCTTAGGGTACGGCTTAGGGTACGGGTTCGGGGAGGGCTTCGGGTACGGCGTAGGGTATGGGTTAGGGTTAGGGTTAGGGTTAGTGTTAGGGTTAGGGCTCGGTTTAGGGTATTGGTTAGGATTAGGGTACGTGTTAGTGTTAGGGTAGGGGTTAGGGTTATGGTACGCGTTAGTGTTAGGGTAGTTATTAAACCTATCCCAGTCTCTAGATACCCCTTAGCACGTAAAGGAATATTATTTGGAGGTCCAGCCATGGAGAAGAGTTTAGACTCTAGGATAAGATAAGGAACACACCCATTATAAAAAATCACATTAGGATTCTCTTTTTAAATTGTTCCTTAAAACACTAGTGCCTAGGAAATCTATTGGTGGCAGAAGCAGTCAAGGGTAGCCTAGGGTTAGGGTTAGGCATAGGGTACGGCTTAGGGTACGGCTTAGGGTACGGGTTCGGGGAGGGCTTCGGGTAGGGCGTAGGGTATGGGTTAGGGTTAGGGTTAGGGTAAGTGTTAGGGTTAGGGCTCGGTTTAGGGTATTGGTTAGGATTAGGTTATGTGTTAGGGTTAGGGTAGGGGTTAGGGTTAGGGTACGCGTTAGTGTTAGGGTAGTTATTAAACCTATCCCACTCTCTAGATACCCCTTAGCACGTAAAGGAATATTATTTGGAGGTCCAGCCATGGAGAAGAGTTTAGACACTAGGATAAGATAAGGACACACCCATTATAAAGAAATCACATTAGGATTCTCTTTTTAAGCTGTTCCTTAAAACACTAGTGCTTAGGAAATCTATTGGAGGCAGAAGCATTCAAGAGTAGCCTAGGGTTAGGGTTAGGCTTAGGGTACGGCTTAGGGTACGGCTTAGGGTACGGGTTCGGGGAAGGGTTCGGGAACGGCGTAGGGTATGGGTTAGGGTTAGGGTTAGGGTTAGTGTTAGGGTTAGGGCTCGGTTTAGGTTACGGATTAGGATTAGGGTACATGTTAGGGTTAGGGTAGGGGTTAGGGTTAGGGTACGCGTTAGGGTTAGGGTAGTTATTAAACCTATCCCACTCTCTAGATACCCCTTAGCACGTAAAGGAATATTATTTGGAGTTCCAGCCATGGAGAAGAGTTTAGACACTAGGATAAGATAAGGAACACACCCATTATAAAGAAATCACATTAGGATTCTCTTTTTAAGCTGTTCCTTAAAACACTAGTTCTTAGGAAATCTATTGGAGGCAGAAGCAGTCAAGGGTAGCCTAGGGTTAGGGTTAGGCTTAGGGTACGGCTTAGGGTACGGCTTAGGGTACGGGTTCGGGGAGGGCTTCGGGTACGGCGTAGGATATGGGTTAGGGTTAGTGTTAGGGTTAGTGTTAGGGTTAGGGCTCGGTTTAGGGTACGGGTTAGGATTCGGGTACATGTTAGGGTTAGGGTAGCGGTAGGGTTAGGGTACGCGTTAGGGTTAGGGTAGTTATTAAACCTATCCCACTCTCTAGATACACCTTAGCACGTAAAGGAATATTATTTGGGGGTTCAGCCATGGAGAAGAGTTTAGACACTAGGATAAGATAAGGAACACACCCATTATAAAGAAATCACATTAGGATTCTCTTTTTAAGCTGTTCCTTAAAACACTAGTGCTTAGGAAATCTATTGGAGGCAGAAGCAGTCAAGGGAAGCCTAGGGTTAGGTTTAGGCTTAGGGTACGGCTTAGGGTAAGGCTTAGGGTACGGGTTGGGGAGGGCTTTGGTACGGCGTAGGGTATGGGTTAGGGTTAGGGTTAGTGTTAGGGTTAGGGCTCGGTTTAGGGTATTGGTTAGGATTAGGGTACGTGTTAGGATTAGGGTAGGGGTTAGCGTTAGGGTACGCGATAGTGTTAGGGTAGTTATTAAACCTAACCCAGTCTCTAGATACCCCTTAGCACGTAAAGGAATATTATTTGGAGGTCCAGCCATGGAGAAGAGTTTAGACACTAGGATAAGATAAGGAACACACCCATTATAAAGAAATCACATTAGGATTCTCTTTTTAAGCTGTTCCTTAAAACACTAGTGCTTAGGAAATCTATTGGAGGCAGAAGCATTCAAGGGTAGCCTAGGGTTAGGGTTAGGCATAGGGTTAGGCTTAGGGTACGGCTTAGGGTACGGGTTCGGGGAGGGGTTCGGGAACGGCGTAGGGTATGGGTTAGGGTTAGGGTTAGTGTTAGGGTTAGGGCTCGGTTTAGGGTACGGGTTAGGATTAGGGTACATGTTAGGGTTAGGGTAGGTGTTAGGGTTAGGGTACGCGTTAGGGTTAGGGTAGTTATTAAACCTATCCCACTCTCTAGATACACCTTAGCACGTAAAGGAATATTATTTGGGGGTCCAGCCATGGAGAAGAGTTTAGACACTAGGATAAGATAAGGAACACACCCATTATAAAGAAATCACATTAGGATTCTCTTTTTAAGCTGTTCCTTAAAACACTAGTGCTTAGGAAATCTATTGGAGGCAGAAGCAGTCAAGGGAAGCCTAGGGTTAGGGTTAGGCTTAGGGTACGGCTTAGGGTAAGGCTTAGGGTACGGGTTGGGGAGGGCTTTGGTACGGCGTAGGGTATGGGTTAGGGTTAGGGTTAGTGTTAGGGTTAGGGCTCGGTTTAGGGTATTGGTTAGGATTAGGGTACGTGTTAGGATTAGGGTAGGGGTTAGCGTTAGGGTACGCAATAGTGTTAGGGTAGTTATTAAACCTAACCCAGTCTCTAGATACCCCTTAGCACGTAAAGGAATATTATTTGGAGGTCCAGCCATGGAGAAGAGTTTAGACACTAGGATAAGATAAGGAACACACCCATTATAAAGAAATCACATTAGGATTCTCTTTTTAAGCTGTTCCTTAAAACACTAGTGCTTAGGAAATCTATTGGAGGCAGAAGCAGTCAAGGGTAGCCTAGGTTTAGGGTTAGGCTTAGGGTACGGCTTAGGGTACGGGTTCGGGGAGGGCTTCGGGTACGGCGTAGGGTATGGGTTAGGGTTAGGGTTAGGGTTAGTGTTAGGGTTAGGGCTCGGTTTAGGGTATTGGTTAGGATTAGGGTACGTGTTAGGGTTAGGGTAGGGTTTAGGGTTAGGGTACGCGTTAGTGTTAGGGTAGTTATTAAACCTATCCGACTCTCTAGATACCCCTTAGCACGTAAAGGAATATTATTTGGAGGTCCAGCCATGGAGAAGAGTTTAGACACTAGGATAAGATAAGGAACACACCCATTATAAAGAAATCACATTAGGATTCTCTTTTTAAGCTGTTCCTTAAAACACTAGTGCTTAGGAAATCTATTGGAGGCAGAAGCAGTCAAGGGTAGCCTAGGGTTAGGGTTAGGTTTAGGGTACGGCTTAGGGTACGGCTTAGGGTACGGGTTCGGGGAGGGCTTCGGGTACGGCGTAGGGTATGGGTTAGGGTTAGGGTTAGGGTTAGTGTTAGGGTTAGGGCTCGGTTTAGGGTATTGGTTAGGATTAGGGTACGTGTTAGTGTTAGGGTAGGGGTTAGGGTTATGGTACGCGTTAGTGTTAGGGTAGTTATTAAACCTATCCCAGTCTCTAGATACCCCTTAGCACGTAAAGGAATATTATTTGGAGGTCCAGCCATGGAGAAGAGTTTAGACTCTAGGATAAGATAAGGAACACACCCATTATAAAAAATCACATTAGGATTCTCTTTTTAAATTGTTCCTTAAAACACTAGTGCCTAGGAAATCTATTGGTGGCAGAAGCAGTCAAGGGTAGCCTAGGGTTAGGGTTAGGCTTAGGGTACGGCTTAGGGTACGGCTTAGGGTACGGGTTCGGGGAGGGCTTCGGGTAGGGCGTAGGGTATGGGTTAGGGTTAGGGTTAGGGTAAGTGTTAGGGTTAGGGCTCGGTTTAGGGTATTGGTTAGGATTAGGTTATGTGTTAGGGTTAGGGTAGGGGTTAGGGTTAGGGTACGCGTTAGTGTTAGGGTAGTTATTAAACCTATCCCACTCTCTAGATACCCCTTAGCACGTAAAGGAATATTATTTGGAGGTCCAGCCATGGAGAAGAGTTTAGACACTAGGATAAGATAAGGACACACCCATTATAAAGAAATCACATTAGGATTCTCTTTTTAAGCTGTTCCTTAAAACACTAGTGCTTAGGAAATCTATTGGAGGCAGAAGCATTCAAGAGTAGCCTAGGGTTAGGGTTAGGCTTAGGGTACGGCTTAGGGTACGGCTTAGGGTACGGGTTCGGGGAAGGGTTCGGGAACGGCGTAGGGTATGGGTTAGGGTTAGGGTTAGGGTTAGTGTTAGGGTTAGGGCTCGGTTTAGGTTACGGATTAGGATTAGGGTACATGTTAGGGTTAGGGTAGGGGTTAGGGTTAGGGTACGCGTTAGGGTTAGGGTAGTTATTAAACCTATCCCAGTCTCTAGATACCCCTTAGCACGTAAAGGAATATTATTTGGAGTTCCAGCCATGGAGAAGAGTTTAGACACTAGGATAAGATAAGGAACACACCCATTATAAAGAAATCACATTAGGATTCTCTTTTTAAGCTGTTCCTTAAAACACTAGTTCTTAGGAAATCTATTGGAGGCAGAAGCAGTCAAGGGTAGCCTAGGGTTAGGGTTAGGCTTAGGGTACGGCTTAGGGTACGGCTTAGGGTACGGGTTCGGGGAGGGCTTCGGGTACGGCGTAGGATATGGGTTAGGGTTAGTGTTAGGGTTAGTGTTAGGGTTAGGGCTCGGTTTAGGGTATTGGATAGGATTAGGGTACGTGTTAGGGTTAGGGTAGGGGTTAGGGTTAGGGTACGCGTTAGTGTTAGGTTATTTATTAAACCTATCCCACTCTCTAGATACCCCTTAGCACGTAAAGGAATATTATTTGGAGGTACAGCCATGGAGAAGAGTTTAGACACTAGGATAAGATAAGGAACACACCCATTATAAAGAAATCACATTAGGATTCTCTTTTTAAGCTGTTCCTTAAAACACTAGTGCTTAGGAAATCTATTGGAGGCAGAAGCATTCAAGGGTAGCCTAGGGTTAGGGTTAGGCTTAGGGTTAGGCTTAGGGTACGGCTTAGGGTACGGGTTTGGGGAGGGGTTCGGGAACGGCGTAGGTTTTGGGTTAGGGTTAGGGTTAGGGTTAGTGTTAGGGTTAGGGCTCGGTTTAGGGTACGGGTTAGGATTCGGGTACATGTTAGGGTTAGGGTAGGTGTAGGGTTAGGGTACGCGTTAGGGTTAGGGTAGTTATTAAACCTATCCCACTCTCTAGATACACCTTAGCACGTAAAGGAATATTATTTGGGGGTCCAGCCATGGAGAAGAGTTTAGACACTAGGATAAGATAAGGAACACACCCATTATAAAGAAATCACATTAGGATTCTCTTTTTAAGCTGTTCCTTAAAACACTAGTGCTTAGGAAATCTATTGGAGGCAGAAGCAGTCAAGGGAAGCCTAGGGTTAGGGTTAGGCTTAGGGTACGGCTTAGGGTACGGGTTGGGGAGGGCTTTGGTACGGCGTAGGGTATGGGTTAGGGTTAGGGTTAGTGTTAGGGTTAGGGCTCGGTTTAGGGTATTGGTTAGGATTAGGGTACGTGTTAGGATTAGGGTAGGGGTTAGCGTTAGGGTACGCGATAGTGTTAGGGTAGTTATTAAACCTAACCCAGTCTCTAGATACCCCTTAGCACGTAAAGGAATATTATTTGGAGGTCCAGCCATGGAGAAGAGTTTAGACACTAGGATAAGATAAGGAACACACCCATTATAAAGAAATCACATTAGGATTCTCTTTTTAAGCTGTTCCTTAAAACACTAGTGCTTAGGAAATCTATTGGAGGCAGAAGCATTCAAGGGTAGCCTAGGGTTAGGGTTAGGCATAGGGTTAGGCTTAGGGTACGGCTTAGGGTACGGGTTCGGGGAGGGGTTCGGGAACGGCGTAGGGTATGGGTTAGGGTTAGGGTTAGTGTTAGGGTTAGGGCTCGGTTTAGGGTACGGGTTAGGATTAGGGTACATGTTAGGGTTAGGGTAGGTGTTAGGGTTAGGGTACGCGTTAGGGTTAGGGTAGTTATTAAACCTATCCCACTCTCTAGATACACCTTAGCACGTAAAGGAATATTATTTGGGGGTCCAGCCATGGAGAAGAGTTTAGACACTAGGATAAGATAAGGAACACACCCATTATAAAGAAATCACATTAGGATTCTCTTTTTAAGCTGTTCCTTAAAACACTAGTGCTTAGGAAATCTATTGGAGGCAGAAGCAGTCAAGGGAAGCCTAGGGTTAGGGTTAGGCTTAGGGTACGGCTTAGGGTAAGGCTTAGGGTACGGGTTGGGGAGGGCTTTGGTACGGCGTAGGGTATGGGTTAGGGTTAGGGTTAGTGTTAGGGTTAGGGCTCGGTTTAGGGTATTGGTTAGGATTAGGGTACGTGTTAGGATTAGGGTAGGGGTTAGCGTTAGGGTACGCAATAGTGTTAGGGTAGTTATTAAACCTAACCCAGTCTCTAGATACCCCTTAGCACGTAAAGGAATATTATTTGGAGGTCCAGCCATGGAGAAGAGTTTAGACACTAGGATAAGATAAGGAACACACCCATTATAAAGAAATCACATTAGGATTCACTTTTTAAGCTGTTCCTTAAAACACTAGTGCTTAGGAAATCTATTGGAGGCAGAAGCATTCAAGGGTAGCCTAGGGTTAGGGTTAGGCATAGGGTTAGGCTTAGGGTACGGCTTAGGGTACGGGTTCGGGGAAGGGTTCGGGAACGGCGTAGGGTATGGGTTAGGGTTAGGGTTAGGGTTAGTGTTAGGGTTAGGGCTCGGTTTAGGTTACGGATTAGGATTAGGGTACATGTTAGGGTTAGGGTAGGGGTTAGGGTTAGGGTACGCGTTAGGGTTAGGGTAGTTATTAAACCTATCCCACTCTCTAGATACCCCTTAGCACGTAAAGGAATATTATTTGGAGTTCCAGCCATGGAGAAGAGTTTAGACACTAGGATAAGATAAGGAACACACCCATTATAAAGAAATCACATTAGGATTCTCTTTTTAAGCTGTTCCTTAAAACACTAGTTCTTAGGAAATCTATTGGAGGCAGAAGCAGTCAAGGGTAGCCTAGGGTTAGGGTTAGGCTTAGGGTACGGCTTAGGGTACGGCTTAGGGTACGGGTTCGGGGAGGGCTTCGGGTACGGCGTAGGATATGGGTTAGGGTTAGTGTTAGGGTTAGTGTTAGGGTTAGGGCTCGGTTTAGGGTATTGGATAGGATTAGGGTACGTGTTAGGGTTAGGGTAGGGGTTAGGGTTAGGGTACGCGTTAGTGTTAGGTTATTTATTAAACCTATCCCACTCTCTAGATACCCCTTAGCACGTAAAGGAATATTATTTGGAGGTCCAGCCATGGAGAAGAGTTTAGACACTAGGATAAGATAAGGAACACACCCATTATAAAGAAATCACATTAGGATTCTCTTTTTAAGCTGTTCCTTAAAACACTAGTGCTTAGGAAATCTATTGGAGGCAGAAGCATTCAAGGGTAGCCTAGGGTTAGGGTTAGGCTTAGGGTTAGGCTTAGGGTACGGCTTAGGGTACGGGTTTGGGGAGGGGTTCGGGAACGGCGTAGGTTTTGGGTTAGGGTTAGGGTTAGGGTTAGTGTTAGGGTTAGGGCTCGGTTTAGGGTACGGGTTAGGATTCGGGTACATGTTAGGGTTAGGGTAGGGGTAGGGTTAGGGCACGCGTTAGGGTTAGGGTAGTTATTAAACCTATCCCACTCTCTAGATACACCTTAGCACGTAAAGGAATATTATTTGGGGGTCCAGCCATGGAGAAGAGTTTAGACACTAGGATAAGATAAGGAACACACCCATTATAAAGAAATCACATTAGGATTCTCTTTTTAAGCTGTTCCTTAAAACACTAGTGCTTAGGAAATCTATTGGAGGCAGAAGCAGTCAAGGGAAGCCTAGGGTTAGGGTTAGGCTTAGGGTACGGCTTAGGGTACGGGTTGGGGAGGGCTTTGGTACGGCGTAGGGTATGGGTTAGGGTTAGGGTTAGTGTTAGGGTTAGGGCTCGGTTTAGGGTATTGGTTAGGATTAGGGTACGTGTTAGGATTAGGGTAGGGGTTAGCGTTAGGGTACGCAATAGTGTTAGGGTAGTTATTAAACCTAACCCAGTCTCTAGATACCCCTTAGCACGTAAAGGAATATTATTTGGAGGTCCAGCCATGGAGAAGAGTTTAGACACTAGGATAAGATAAGGAACACACCCATTATAAAGAAATCACATTAGGATTCTCTTTTTAAGCTGTTCCTTAAAACACTAGTGCTTAGGAAATCTATTGGAGGCAGAAGCATTCAAGGGTAGCCTAGGGTTAGGGTTAGGCATAGGGTTAGGCTTAGGGTACGGCTTAGGGTACGGGTTCGGGGAGGGGTTCGGGAACGGCGTAGGGTATGGGTTAGGGTTAGGGTTAGTGTTAGGGTTAGGGCTCGGTTTAGGGTACGGGTTAGGATTAGGGTACATGTTAGGGTTAGGGTAGGTGTTAGGGTTAGGGTACGCGTTAGGGTTAGGGTAGTTATTAAACCTATCCCACTCTCTAGATACACCTTAGCACGTAAAGGAATATTATTTGGGGGTCCAGCCATGGAGAAGAGTTTAGACACTAGGATAAGATAAGGAACACACCCATTATAAAGAAATCACATTAGGATTCTCTTTTTAAGCTGTTCCTTAAAACACTAGTGCTTAGGAAATCTATTGGAGGCAGAAGCAGTCAAGGGAAGCCTAGGGTTAGGGTTAGGCTTAGGGTACGGCTTAGGGTAAGGCTTAGGGTACGGGTTGGGGAGGGCTTTGGTACGGCGTAGGGTATGGGTTAGGGTTAGGGTTAGTGTTAGGGTTAGGGCTCGGTTTAGGGTATTGGTTAGGATTAGGGTACGTGTTAGGATTAGGGTAGGGGTTAGCGTTAGGGTACGCAATAGTGTTAGGGTAGTTATTAAACCTAACCCAGTCTCTAGATACCCCTTAGCACGTAAAGGAATATTATTTGGAGGTCCAGCCATGGAGAAGAGTTTAGACACTAGGATAAGATAAGGAACACACCCATTATAAAGAAATCACATTAGGATTCTCTTTTTAAGCTGTTCCTTAAAACACTAGTGCTTAGGAAATCTATTGGAGGCAGAAGCAGTCAAGGGAAGCCTAGGGTTAGGGTTAGGCTTAGGGTACGGCTTAGGGTACGGGTTGGGGAGGGCTTTGGTACGGCGTAGGGTATGGGTTAGGGTTAGGGTTAGTGTTAGGGTTAGGGCTCGGTTTAGGGTATTGGTTAGGATTAGGGTACGTGTTAGGATTAGGGTAGGGGTTAGCGTTAGGGTACGCGATAGTGTTAGGGTAGTTATTAAACCTAACCCAGTCTCTAGATACCCCTTAGCACGTAAAGGAATATTATTTGGAGGTCCAGCCATGGAGAAGAGTTTAGACACTAGGATAAGATAAGGAACACACCCATTATAAAGAAATCACATTAGGATTCTCTTTTTAAGCTGTTCCTTAAAACACTAGTGCTTAGGAAATCTATTGGAGGCAGAAGCATTCAAGGGTAGCCTAGGGTTAGGGTTAGGCATAGGGTTAGGCTTAGGGTACGGCTTAGGGTACGGGTTCGGGGAGGGGTTCGGGAACGGCGTAGGGTATGGGTTAGGGTTAGGGTTAGTGTTAGGGTTAGGGCTCGGTTTAGGGTACGGGTTAGGATTAGGGTACATGTTAGGGTTAGGGTAGGTGTTAGGGTTAGGGTACGCGTTAGGGTTAGGGTAGTTATTAAACCTATCCCACTCTCTAGATACACCTTAGCACGTAAAGGAATATTATTTGGGGGTCCAGCCATGGAGAAGAGTTTAGACACTAGG
This sequence comes from Balaenoptera physalus, assembly GCF_965194825.1. Classification (NCBI taxonomy): domain Eukaryota; kingdom Metazoa; phylum Chordata; class Mammalia; order Artiodactyla; family Balaenopteridae; genus Balaenoptera; species Balaenoptera physalus. The sequence continues at coordinate 930,251 of NW_028126476.1, forward strand.
ATAAGATAAGGAACACACCCATTATAAAGAAATCACATTAGGATTCTCTTTTTAAGCTGTTCCTTAAAACACTAGTGCTTAGGAAATCTATTGGAGGCAGAAGCAGTCAAGGGAAGCCTAGGGTTAGGGTTAGGCTTAGGGTACGGCTTAGGGTAAGGCTTAGGGTACGGGTTGGGGAGGGCTTTGGTACGGCGTAGGGTATGGGTTAGGGTTAGGGTTAGTGTTAGGGTTAGGGCTCGGTTTAGGGTATTGGTTAGGATTAGGGTACGTGTTAGGATTAGGGTAGGGGTTAGCGTTAGGGTACGCAATAGTGTTAGGGTAGTTATTAAACCTAACCCAGTCTCTAGATACCCCTTAGCACGTAAAGGAATATTATTTGGAGGTCCAGCCATGGAGAAGAGTTTAGACACTAGGATAAGATAAGGAACACACCCATTATAAAGAAATCACATTAGGATTCTCTTTTTAAGCTGTTCCTTAAAACACTAGTGCTTAGGAAATCTATTGGAGGCAGAAGCATTCAAGGGTAGCCTAGGGTTAGGGTTAGGCATAGGGTTAGGCTTAGGGTACGGCTTAGGGTACGGGTTCGGGGAAGGGTTCGGGAACGGCGTAGGGTATGGGTTAGGGTTAGGGTTAGGGTTAGTGTTAGGGTTAGGGCTCGGTTTAGGTTACGGATTAGGATTAGGGTACATGTTAGGGTTAGGGTAGGGGTTAGGGTTAGGGTACGCGTTAGGGTTAGGGTAGTTATTAAACCTATCCCACTCTCTAGATACCCCTTAGCACGTAAAGGAATATTATTTGGAGTTCCAGCCATGGAGAAGAGTTTAGACACTAGGATAAGATAAGGAACACACCCATTATAAAGAAATCACATTAGGATTCTCTTTTTAAGCTGTTCCTTAAAACACTAGTTCTTAGGAAATCTATTGGAGGCAGAAGCAGTCAAGGGTAGCCTAGGGATAGGGTTAGGCTTAGGGTACGGCTTAGGGTACGGCTTAGGGTACGGGTTCGGGGAGGGCTTCGGGTACGGCGTAGGATATGGGTTAGGGTTAGTGTTAGGGTTAGTGTTAGGGTTAGGGCTCGGCTTAGGGTATTGGATAGGATTAGGGTACGTGTTAGGGTTAGGGTAGGGGTTAGGGTTAGGGTACGCGTTAGTGTTAGGTTATTTATTAAACCTATCCCACTCTCTAGATACCCCTTAGCACGTAAAGGAATATTATTTGGAGGTACAGCCATGGAGAAGAGTTTAGACACTAGGATAAGATAAGGAACACACCCATTATAAAGAAATCACATTAGGATTCTCTTTTTAAGCTGTTCCTTAAAACACTAGTGCTTAGGAAATCTATTGGAGGCAGAAGCATTCAAGGGTAGCCTAGGGTTAGGGTTAGGCTTAGGGTTAGGCTTAGGGTACGGCTTAGGGTACGGGTTTGGGGAGGGGTTCGGGAACGGCGTAGGTTTTGGGGTAGGGTTAGGGTTAGGGTTAGTGTTAGGGTTAGGGCTCGGTTTAGGGTACGGGTTAGGATTCGGGTACATGTTAGCGTTAGGGTAGGGGTAGGGTTAGGGTACGCGTTAGGGTTAGGGTAGTTATTAAACCTATCCCACTCTCTAGATACACCTTAGCACGTAAAGGAATATTATTTGGGGGTCCAGCCATGGAGAAGAGTTTAGACACTAGGATAAGATAAGGAACACACCCATTATAAAGAAATCACATTAGGATTCTCTTTTTAAGCTGTTCCTTAAAACACTAGTGCTTAGGAAATCTATTGGAGGCAGAAGCAGTCAAGGGAAGCCTAGGGTTAGGGTTAGGCTTAGGGTACGGCTTAGGGTACGGGTTGGGGAGGGCTTTGGTACGGCGTAGGGTATGGGTTAGGGTTAGGGTTAGTGTTAGGGTTAGGGCTCGGTTTAGGGTATTGGTTAGGATTAGGGTACGTGTTAGGATTAGGGTAGGGGTTAGCGTTAGGGTACGCGATAGTGTTAGGGTAGTTATTAAACCTAACCCAGTCTCTAGATACCCCTTAGCACGTAAAGGAATATTATTTGGAGGTCCAGCCATGGAGAAGAGTTTAGACACTAGGATAAGATAAGGAACACACCCATTATAAAGAAATCACATTAGGATTCTCTTTTTAAGCTGTTCCTTAAAACACTAGTGCTTAGGAAATCTATTGGAGGCAGAAGCATTCAAGGGTAGCCTAGGGTTAGGGTTAGGCATAGGGTTAGGCTTAGGGTACGGCTTAGGGTACGGGTTCGGGGAGGGGTTCGGGAACGGCGTAGGGTATGGGTTAGGGTTAGGGTTAGTGTTAGGGTTAGGGCTCGGTTTAGGGTACGGGTTAGGATTAGGGTACATGTTAGGGTTAGGGTAGGTGTTAGGGTTAGGGTACGCGTTAGGGTTAGGGTAGTTATTAAACCTATCCCACTCTCTAGATACACCTTAGCACGTAAAGGAATATTATTTGGGGGTCCAGCCATGGAGAAGAGTTTAGACACTAGGATAAGATAAGGAACACACCCATTATAAAGAAATCACATTAGGATTCTCTTTTTAAGCTGTTCCTTAAAACACTAGTGCTTAGGAAATCTATTGGAGGCAGAAGCAGTCAAGGGAAGCCTAGGGTTAGGGTTAGGCTTAGGGTACGGCTTAGGGTAAGGCTTAGGGTACGGGTTGGGGAGGGCTTTGGTACGGCGTAGGGTATGGGTTAGGGTTAGGGTTAGTGTTAGGGTTAGGGCTCGGTTTAGGGTATTGGTTAGGATTAGGGTACGTGTTAGGATTAGGGTAGGGGTTAGCGTTAGGGTACGCAATAGTGTTAGGGTAGTTATTAAACCTAACCCAGTCTCTAGATACCCCTTAGCACGTAAAGGAATATTATTTGGAGGTCCAGCCATGGAGAAGAGTTTAGACACTAGGATAAGATAAGGAACACACCCATTATAAAGAAATCACATTAGGATTCACTTTTTAAGCTGTTCCTTAAAACACTAGTGCTTAGGAAATCTATTGGAGGCAGAAGCATTCAAGGGTAGCCTAGGGTTAGGGTTAGGCATAGGGTTAGGCTTAGGGTACGGCTTAGGGTACGGGTTCGGGGAAGGGTTCGGGAACGGCGTAGGGTATGGGTTAGGGTTAGGGTTAGGGTTAGTGTTAGGGTTAGGGCTCGGTTTAGGTTACGGATTAGGATTAGGGTACATGTTAGGGTTAGGGTAGGGGTTAGGGTTAGGGTACGCGTTAGGGTTAGGGTAGTTATTAAACCTATCCCACTCTCTAGATACCCCTTAGCACGTAAAGGAATATTATTTGGAGTTCCAGCCATGGAGAAGAGTTTAGACACTAGGATAAGATAAGGAACACACCCATTATAAAGAAATCACATTAGGATTCTCTTTTTAAGCTGTTCCTTAAAACACTAGTTCTTAGGAAATCTATTGGAGGCAGAAGCAGTCAAGGGTAGCCTAGGGTTAGGGTTAGGCTTAGGGTACGGCTTAGGGTACGGCTTAGGGTACGGGTTCGGGGAGGGCTTCGGGTACGGCGTAGGATATGGGTTAGGGTTAGTGTTAGGGTTAGTGTTAGGGTTAGGGCTCGGTTTAGGGTATTGGATAGGATTAGGGTACGTGTTAGGGTTAGGGTAGGGGTTAGGGTTAGGGTACGCGTTAGTGTTAGGTTATTTATTAAACCTATCCCACTCTCTAGATACCCCTTAGCACGTAAAGGAATATTATTTGGAGGTCCAGCCATGGAGAAGAGTTTAGACACTAGGATAAGATAAGGAACACACCCATTATAAAGAAATCACATTAGGATTCTCTTTTTAAGCTGTTCCTTAAAACACTAGTGCTTAGGAAATCTATTGGAGGCAGAAGCATTCAAGGGTAGCCTAGGGTTAGGGTTAGGCTTAGGGTTAGGCTTAGGGTACGGCTTAGGGTACGGGTTTGGGGAGGGGTTCGGGAACGGCGTAGGTTTTGGGTTAGGGTTAGGGTTAGGGTTAGTGTTAGGGTTAGGGCTCGGTTTAGGGTACGGGTTAGGATTCGGGTACATGTTAGGGTTAGGGTAGGGGTAGGGTTAGGGCACGCGTTAGGGTTAGGGTAGTTATTAAACCTATCCCACTCTCTAGATACACCTTAGCACGTAAAGGAATATTATTTGGGGGTCCAGCCATGGAGAAGAGTTTAGACACTAGGATAAGATAAGGAACACACCCATTATAAAGAAATCACATTAGGATTCTCTTTTTAAGCTGTTCCTTAAAACACTAGTGCTTAGGAAATCTATTGGAGGCAGAAGCAGTCAAGGGAAGCCTAGGGTTAGGGTTAGGCTTAGGGTACGGCTTAGGGTACGGGTTGGGGAGGGCTTTGGTACGGCGTAGGGTATGGGTTAGGGTTAGGGTTAGTGTTAGGGTTAGGGCTCGGTTTAGGGTATTGGTTAGGATTAGGGTACGTGTTAGGATTAGGGTAGGGGTTAGCGTTAGGGTACGCAATAGTGTTAGGGTAGTTATTAAACCTAACCCAGTCTCTAGATACCCCTTAGCACGTAAAGGAATATTATTTGGAGGTCCAGCCATGGAGAAGAGTTTAGACACTAGGATAAGATAAGGAACACACCCATTATAAAGAAATCACATTAGGATTCTCTTTTTAAGCTGTTCCTTAAAACACTAGTGCTTAGGAAATCTATTGGAGGCAGAAGCATTCAAGGGTAGCCTAGGGTTAGGGTTAGGCATAGGGTTAGGCTTAGGGTACGGCTTAGGGTACGGGTTCGGGGAGGGGTTCGGGAACGGCGTAGGGTATGGGTTAGGGTTAGGGTTAGTGTTAGGGTTAGGGCTCGGTTTAGGGTACGGGTTAGGATTAGGGTACATGTTAGGGTTAGGGTAGGTGTTAGGGTTAGGGTACGCGTTAGGGTTAGGGTAGTTATTAAACCTATCCCACTCTCTAGATACACCTTAGCACGTAAAGGAATATTATTTGGGGGTCCAGCCATGGAGAAGAGTTTAGACACTAGGATAAGATAAGGAACACACCCATTATAAAGAAATCACATTAGGATTCTCTTTTTAAGCTGTTCCTTAAAACACTAGTGCTTAGGAAATCTATTGGAGGCAGAAGCAGTCAAGGGAAGCCTAGGGTTAGGGTTAGGCTTAGGGTACGGCTTAGGGTAAGGCTTAGGGTACGGGTTGGGGAGGGCTTTGGTACGGCGTAGGGTATGGGTTAGGGTTAGGGTTAGTGTTAGGGTTAGGGCTCGGTTTAGGGTATTGGTTAGGATTAGGGTACGTGTTAGGATTAGGGTAGGGGTTAGCGTTAGGGTACGCAATAGTGTTAGGGTAGTTATTAAACCTAACCCAGTCTCTAGATACCCCTTAGCACGTAAAGGAATATTATTTGGAGGTCCAGCCATGGAGAAGAGTTTAGACACTAGGATAAGATAAGGAACACACCCATTATAAAGAAATCACATTAGGATTCTCTTTTTAAGCTGTTCCTTAAAACACTAGTGCTTAGGAAATCTATTGGAGGCAGAAGCAGTCAAGGGAAGCCTAGGGTTAGGGTTAGGCTTAGGGTACGGCTTAGGGTACGGGTTGGGGAGGGCTTTGGTACGGCGTAGGGTATGGGTTAGGGTTAGGGTTAGTGTTAGGGTTAGGGCTCGGTTTAGGGTATTGGTTAGGATTAGGGTACGTGTTAGGATTAGGGTAGGGGTTAGCGTTAGGGTACGCGATAGTGTTAGGGTAGTTATTAAACCTAACCCAGTCTCTAGATACCCCTTAGCACGTAAAGGAATATTATTTGGAGGTCCAGCCATGGAGAAGAGTTTAGACACTAGGATAAGATAAGGAACACACCCATTATAAAGAAATCACATTAGGATTCTCTTTTTAAGCTGTTCCTTAAAACACTAGTGCTTAGGAAATCTATTGGAGGCAGAAGCATTCAAGGGTAGCCTAGGGTTAGGGTTAGGCATAGGGTTAGGCTTAGGGTACGGCTTAGGGTACGGGTTCGGGGAGGGGTTCGGGAACGGCGTAGGGTATGGGTTAGGGTTAGGGTTAGTGTTAGGGTTAGGGCTCGGTTTAGGGTACGGGTTAGGATTAGGGTACATGTTAGGGTTAGGGTAGGTGTTAGGGTTAGGGTACGCGTTAGGGTTAGGGTAGTTATTAAACCTATCCCACTCTCTAGATACACCTTAGCACGTAAAGGAATATTATTTGGGGGTCCAGCCATGGAGAAGAGTTTAGACACTAGGATAAGATAAGGAACACACCCATTATAAAGAAATCACATTAGGATTCTCTTTTTAAGCTGTTCCTTAAAACACTAGTGCTTAGGAAATCTATTGGAGGCAGAAGCAGTCAAGGGAAGCCTAGGGTTAGGGTTAGGCTTAGGGTACGGCTTAGGGTAAGGCTTAGGGTACGGGTTGGGGAGGGCTTTGGTACGGCGTAGGGTATGGGTTAGGGTTAGGGTTAGTGTTAGGGTTAGGGCTCGGTTTAGGGTATTGGTTAGGATTAGGGTACGTGTTAGGATTAGGGTAGGGGTTAGCGTTAGGGTACGCAATAGTGTTAGGGTAGTTATTAAACCTAACCCAGTCTCTAGATACCCCTTAGCACGTAAAGGAATATTATTTGGAGGTCCAGCCATGGAGAAGAGTTTAGACACTAGGATAAGATAAGGAACACACCCATTATAAAGAAATCACATTAGGATTCTCTTTTTAAGCTGTTCCTTAAAACACTAGTGCTTAGGAAATCTATTGGAGGCAGAAGCATTCAAGGGTAGCCTAGGGTTAGGGTTAGGCATAGGGTTAGGCTTAGGGTACGGCTTAGGGTACGGGTTCGGGGAAGGGTTCGGGAACGGCGTAGGGTATGGGTTAGGGTTAGGGTTAGGGTTAGTGTTAGGGTTAGGGCTCGGTTTAGGTTACGGATTAGGATTAGGGTACATGTTAGGGTTAGGGTAGGGGTTAGGGTTAGGGTACGCGTTAGGGTTAGGGTAGTTATTAAACCTATCCCACTCTCTAGATACCCCTTAGCACGTAAAGGAATATTATTTGGAGTTCCAGCCATGGAGAAGAGTTTAGACACTAGGATAAGATAAGGAACACACCCATTATAAAGAAATCACATTAGGATTCTCTTTTTAAGCTGTTCCTTAAAACACTAGTTCTTAGGAAATCTATTGGAGGCAGAAGCAGTCAAGGGTAGCCTAGGGATAGGGTTAGGCTTAGGGTACGGCTTAGGGTACGGCTTAGGGTACGGGTTCGGGGAGGGCTTCGGGTACGGCGTAGGATATGGGTTAGGGTTAGTGTTAGGGTTAGTGTTAGGGTTAGGGCTCGGCTTAGGGTATTGGATAGGATTAGGGTACGTGTTAGGGTTAGGGTAGGGGTTAGGGTTAGGGTACGCGTTAGTGTTAGGTTATTTATTAAACCTATCCCACTCTCTAGATACCCCTTAGCACGTAAAGGAATATTATTTGGAGGTACAGCCATGGAGAAGAGTTTAGACACTAGGATAAGATAAGGAACACACCCATTATAAAGAAATCACATTAGGATTCTCTTTTTAAGCTGTTCCTTAAAACACTAGTGCTTAGGAAATCTATTGGAGGCAGAAGCATTCAAGGGTAGCCTAGGGTTAGGGTTAGGCTTAGGGTTAGGCTTAGGGTACGGCTTAGGGTACGGGTTTGGGGAGGGGTTCGGGAACGGCGTAGGTTTTGGGGTAGGGTTAGGGTTAGGGTTAGTGTTAGGGTTAGGGCTCGGTTTAGGGTACGGGTTAGGATTCGGGTACATGTTAGCGTTAGGGTAGGGGTAGGGTTAGGGTACGCGTTAGGGTTAGGGTAGTTATTAAACCTATCCCACTCTCTAGATACACCTTAGCACGTAAAGGAATATTATTTGGGGGTCCAGCCATGGAGAAGAGTTTAGACACTAGGATAAGATAAGGAACACACCCATTATAAAGAAATCACATTAGGATTCTCTTTTTAAGCTGTTCCTTAAAACACTAGTGCTTAGGAAATCTATTGGAGGCAGAAGCAGTCAAGGGAAGCCTAGGGTTAGGGTTAGGCTTAGGGTACGGCTTAGGGTACGGGTTGGGGAGGGCTTTGGTACGGCGTAGGGTATGGGTTAGGGTTAGGGTTAGTGTTAGGGTTAGGGCTCGGTTTAGGGTATTGGTTAGGATTAGGGTACGTGTTAGGATTAGGGTAGGGGTTAGCGTTAGGGTACGCGATAGTGTTAGGGTAGTTATTAAACCTAACCCAGTCTCTAGATACCCCTTAGCACGTAAAGGAATATTATTTGGAGGTCCAGCCATGGAGAAGAGTTTAGACACTAGGATAAGATAAGGAACACACCCATTATAAAGAAATCACATTAGGATTCTCTTTTTAAGCTGTTCCTTAAAACACTAGTGCTTAGGAAATCTATTGGAGGCAGAAGCATTCAAGGGTAGCCTAGGGTTAGGGTTAGGCATAGGGTTAGGCTTAGGGTACGGCTTAGGGTACGGGTTCGGGGAGGGGTTCGGGAACGGCGTAGGGTATGGGTTAGGGTTAGGGTTAGTGTTAGGGTTAGGGCTCGGTTTAGGGTACGGGTTAGGATTAGGGTACATGTTAGGGTTAGGGTAGGTGTTAGGGTTAGGGTACGCGTTAGGGTTAGGGTAGTTATTAAACCTATCCCACTCTCTAGATACACCTTAGCACGTAAAGGAATATTATTTGGGGGTCCAGCCATGGAGAAGAGTTTAGACACTAGGATAAGATAAGGAACACACCCATTATAAAGAAATCACATTAGGATTCTCTTTTTAAGCTGTTCCTTAAAACACTAGTGCTTAGGAAATCTATTGGAGGCAGAAGCAGTCAAGGGAAGCCTAGGGTTAGGGTTAGGCTTAGGGTACGGCTTAGGGTAAGGCTTAGGGTACGGGTTGGGGAGGGCTTTGGTACGGCGTAGGGTATGGGTTAGGGTTAGGGTTAGTGTTAGGGTTAGGGCTCGGTTTAGGGTATTGGTTAGGATTAGGGTACGTGTTAGGATTAGGGTAGGGGTTAGCGTTAGGGTACGCAATAGTGTTAGGGTAGTTATTAAACCTAACCCAGTCTCTAGATACCCCTTAGCACGTAAAGGAATATTATTTGGAGGTCCAGCCATGGAGAAGAGTTTAGACACTAGGATAAGATAAGGAACACACCCATTATAAAGAAATCACATTAGGATTCTCTTTTTAAGCTGTTCCTTAAAACACTAGTGCTTAGGAAATCTATTGGAGGCAGAAGCATTCAAGGGTAGCCTAGGGTTAGGGTTAGGCATAGGGTTAGGCTTAGGGTACGGCTTAGGGTACGGGTTCGGGGAAGGGTTCGGGAACGGCGTAGGGTATGGGTTAGGGTTAGGGTTAGGGTTAGTGTTAGGGTTAGGGCTCGGTTTAGGTTACGGATTAGGATTAGGGTACATGTTAGGGTTAGGGTAGGGGTTAGGGTTAGGGTACGCGTTAGGGTTAGGGTAGTTATTAAACCTATCCCACTCTCTAGATACCCCTTAGCACGTAAAGGAATATTATTTGGAGTTCCAGCCATGGAGAAGAGTTTAGACACTAGGATAAGATAAGGAACACACCCATTATAAAGAAATCACATTAGGATTCTCTTTTTAAGCTGTTCCTTAAAACACTAGTTCTTAGGAAATCTATTGGAGGCAGAAGCAGTCAAGGGTAGCCTAGGGTTAGGGTTAGGCTTAGGGTACGGCTTAGGGTACGGCTTAGGGTACGGGTTCGGGGAGGGCTTCGGGTACGGCGTAGGATATGGGTTAGGGTTAGTGTTAGGGTTAGTGTTAGGGTTAGGGCTCGGTTTAGGGTATTGGATAGGATTAGGGTACGTGTTAGGGTTAGGGTAGGGGTTAGGGTTAGGGTACGCGTTAGTGTTAGGTTATTTATTAAACCTATCCCACTCTCTAGATACCCCTTAGCACGTAAAGGAATATTATTTGGAGGTACAGCCATGGAGAAGAGTTTAGACACTAGGATAAGATAAGGAACACACCCATTATAAAGAAATCACATTAGGATTCTCTTTTTAAGCTGTTCCTTAAAACACTAGTGCTTAGGAAATCTATTGGAGGCAGAAGCATTCAAGGGTAGCCTAGGGTTAGGGTTAGGCTTAGGGTTAGGCTTAGGGTACGGCTTAGGGTACGGGTTTGGGGAGGGGTTCGGGAACGGCGTAGGTTTTGGGTTAGGGTTAGGGTTAGGGTTAGTGTTAGGGTTAGGGCTCGGTTTAGGGTACGGGTTAGGATTCGGGTACATGTTAGGGTTAGGGTAGGGGTAGGGTTAGGGTACGCGTTAGGGTTAGGGTAGTTATTAAACCTATCCCACTCTCTAGATACACCTTAGCACGTAAAGGAATATTATTTGGGGGTCCAGCCATGGAGAAGAGTTTAGACACTAGGATAAGATAAGGAACACACCCATTATAAAGAAATCACATTAGGATTCTCTTTTTAAGCTGTTCCTTAAAACACTAGTGCTTAGGAAATCTATTGGAGGCAGAAGCAGTCAAGGGAAGCCTAGGGTTAGGGTTAGGCTTAGGGTACGGCTTAGGGTACGGGTTGGGGAGGGCTTTGGTACGGCGTAGGGTATGGGTTAGGGTTAGGGTTAGTGTTAGGGTTAGGGCTCGGTTTAGGGTATTGGTTAGGATTAGGGTACGTGTTAGGATTAGGGTAGGGGTTAGCGTTAGGGTACGCGATAGTGTTAGGGTAGTTATTAAACCTAACCCAGTCTCTAGATACCCCTTAGCACGTAAAGGAATATTATTTGGAGGTCCAGCCATGGAGAAGAGTTTAGACACTAGGATAAGATAAGGAACACACCCATTATAAAGAAATCACATTAGGATTCACTTTTTAAGCTGTTCCTTAAAACACTAGTGCTTAGGAAATCTATTGGAGGCAGAAGCATTCAAGGGTAGCCTAGGGTTAGGGTTAGGCATAGGGTTAGGCTTAGGGTACGGCTTAGGGTACGGGTTCGGGGAAGGGTTCGGGAACGGCGTAGGGTATGGGTTAGGGTTAGGGTTAGGGTTAGTGTTAGGGTTAGGGCTCGGTTTAGGTTACGGATTAGGATTAGGGTACATGTTAGGGTTAGGGTAGGGGTTAGGGTTAGGGTACGCGTTAGGGTTAGGGTAGTTATTAAACCTATCCCACTCTCTAGATACCCCTTAGCACGTAAAGGAATATTATTTGGAGTTCCAGCCATGGAGAAGAGTTTAGACACTAGGATAAGATAAGGAACACACCCATTATAAAGAAATCACATTAGGATTCTCTTTTTAAGCTGTTCCTTAAAACACTAGTTCTTAGGAAATCTATTGGAGGCAGAAGCAGTCAAGGGTAGCCTAGGGTTAGGGTTAGGCTTAGGGTACGGCTTAGGGTACGGCTTAGGTTACGGGTTCGGGGAAGGCTTCGGGTACGGCGTAGGATATGGGTTAGGGTTAGTGTTAGGGTTAGTGTTAGGGTTAGGGCTCGGTTTAGGGTATTGGATAGGATTAGGGTACGTGTTAGGGTTAGGGTAGGGGTTAGGGTTAGGGTACGCGTTAGTGTTAGGTTATTTATTAAACCTATCCCACTCTCTAGATACCCCTTAGCACGTAAAGGAATATTATTTGGAGGTACAGCCATGGAGAAGAGTTTAGACACTAGGATAAGATAAGGAACACACCCATTATAAAGAAATCACATTAGGATTCTCTTTTTAAGCTGTTCCTTAAAACACTAGTGCTTAGGAAATCTATTGGAGGCAGAAGCATTCAAGGGTAGCCTAGGGTTAGGGTTAGGCTTAGGGTTAGGCTTAGGGTACGGCTTAGGGTACGGGTTTGGGGAGGGGTTCGGGAACGGCGTAGGTTTTGGGTTAGGGTTAGGGTTAGGGTTAGTGTTAGGGTTAGGGCTCGGTTTAGGGTACGGGTTAGGATTCGGGTACATGTTAGGGTTAGGGTAGGGGTAGGGTTAGGGTACGCGTTAGGGTTAGGGTAGTTATTAAACCTATCCCACTCTCTAGATACACCTTAGCACGTAAAGGAATATTATTTGGGGGTCCAGCCATGGAGAAGAGTTTAGACACTAGGATAAGATAAGGAACACACCCATTATAAAGAAATCACATTAGGATTCTCTTTTTAAGCTGTTCCTTAAAACACTAGTGCTTAGGAAATCTATTGGAGGCAGAAGCAGTCAAGGGAAGCCTAGGGTTAGGGTTAGGCTTAGGGTACGGCTTAGGGTACGGGTTGGGGAGGGCTTTGGTACGGCGTAGGGTATGGGTTAGGGTTAGGGTTAGTGTTAGGGTTAGGGCTCGGTTTAGGGTATTGGTTAGGATTAGGGTACGTGTTAGGATTAGGGTAGGGGTTAGCGTTAGGGTACGCAATAGTGTTAGGGTAGTTATTAAACCTAACCCAGTCTCTAGATACCCCTTAGCACGTAAAGGAATATTATTTGGAGGTCCAGCCATGGAGAAGAGTTTAGACACTAGGATAAGATAAGGAACACACCCATTATAAAGAAATCACATTAGGATTCACTTTTTAAGCTGTTCCTTAAAACACTAGTGCTTAGGAAATCTATTGGAGGCAGAAGCATTCAAGGGTAGCCTAGGGTTAGGGTTAGGCATAGGGTTAGGCTTAGGGTACGGCTTAGGGTACGGGTTCGGGGAAGGGTTCGGGAACGGCGTAGGGTATGGGTTAGGGTTAGGGTTAGGGTTAGTGTTAGGGTTAGGGCTCGGTTTAGGTTACGGATTAGGATTAGGGTACATGTTAGGGTTAGGGTAGGGGTTAGGGTTAGGGTACGCGTTAGGGTTAGGGTAGTTATTAAACCTATCCCACTCTCTAGATACCCCTTAGCACGTAAAGGAATATTATTTGGAGTTCCAGCCATGGAGAAGAGTTTAGACACTAGGATAAGATAAGGAACACACCCATTATAAAGAAATCACATTAGGATTCTCTTTTTAAGCTGTTCCTTAAAACACTAGTTCTTAGGAAATCTATTGGAGGCAGAAGCAGTCAAGGGTAGCCTAGGGTTAGGGTTAGGCTTAGGGTACGGCTTAGGGTACGGCTTAGGTTACGGGTTCGGGGAGGGCTTCGGGTACGGCGTAGGATATGGGTTAGGGTTAGTGTTAGGGTTAGTGTTAGGGTTAGGGCTCGGTTTAGGGTATTGGATAGGATTAGGGTACGTGTTAGGGTTAGGGTAGGGGTTAGGGTTAGGGTACGCGTTAGTGTTAGGTTATTTATTAAACCTATCCCACTCTCTAGATACCCCTTAGCACGTAAAGGAATATTATTTGGAGGTACAGCCATGGAGAAGAGTTTAGACACTAGGATAAGATAAGGAACACACCCATTATAAAGAAATCACATTAGGATTCTCTTTTTAAGCTGTTCCTTAAAACACTAGTGCTTAGGAAATCTATTGGAGGCAGAAGCATTCAAGGGTAGCCTAGGGTTAGGGTTAGGCTTAGGGTTAGGCTTAGGGTACGGCTTAGGGTACGGGTTTGGGGAGGGGTTCGGGAACGGCGTAGGTTTTGGGTTAGGGTTAGGGTTAGGGTTAGTGTTAGGGTTAGGGCTCGGTTTAGGGTACGGGTTAGGATTCGGGTACATGTTAGGGTTAGGGTAGGGGTAGGGTTAGGGTACGCGTTAGGGTTAGGGTAGTTATTAAACCTATCCCACTCTCTAGATACCCCTTAGCACGTAAAGGAATATTATTTGGAGTTCCAGCCATGGAGAAGAGTTTAGACACTAGGATAAGATAAGGAACACACCCATTATAAAGAAATCACATTAGGATTCTCTTTTTAAGCTGTTCCTTAAAACACTAGTTCTTAGGAAATCTATTGGAGGCAGAAGCAGTCAAGGGTAGCCTAGGGTTAGGGTTAGGCTTAGGGTACGGCTTAGGGTACGGGTTGGGGAGGGCTTTGGTACGGCGTAGGGTATGGGTTAGGGTTAGGGTTAGTGTTAGGGTTAGGGCTCGGTTTAGGGTATTGGTTAGGATTAGGGTACGTGTTAGGGTTAGGGTAGGGGTTAGCGTTAGGGTACGCGATAGTGTTAGGGTAGTTATTAAACCTAACCCAGTCTCTAGATACCCCTTAGCACGTAAAGGAATATTATTTGGAGGTCCAGCCATGGAGAAGAGTTTAGACACTAGGATAAGATAAGGAACACACCCATTATAAAGAAATCACATTAGGATTCTCTTTTTAAGCTGTTCCTTAAAACACTAGTGCTTAGGAAATCTATTGGAGGCAGAAGCATTCAAGGGTAGCCTAGGGTTAGGGTTAGGCATAGGGTTAGGCTTAGGGTACGGCTTAGGGTACGGGTTCGGGGAGGGGTTCGGGAACGGCGTAGGGTATGGGTTAGGGTTAGGGTTAGTGTTAGGGTTAGGGCTCGGTTTAGGGTACGGGTTAGGATTAGGGTACATGTTAGGGTTAGGGTAGGTGTTAGGGTTAGGGTACGCGTTAGGGTTAGGGTAGTTATTAAACCTATCCCACTCTCTAGATACACCTTAGCACGTAAAGGAATATTATTTGGGGGTCCAGCCATGGAGAAGAGTTTAGACACTAGGATAAGATAAGGAACACACCCATTATAAAGAAATCACATTAGGATTCTCTTTTTAAGCTGTTCCTTAAAACACTAGTGCTTAGGAAATCTATTGGAGGCAGAAGCAGTCAAGGGAAGCCTAGGGTTAGGGTTAGGCTTAGGGTACGGCTTAGGGTAAGGCTTAGGGTACGGGTTGGGGAGGGCTTTGGTACGGCGTAGGGTATGGGTTAGGGTTAGGGTTAGTGTTAGGGTTAGGGCTCGGTTTAGGGTATTGGTTAGGATTAGGGTACGTGTTAGGATTAGGGTAGGGGTTAGCGTTAGGGTACGCAATAGTGTTAGGGTAGTTATTAAACCTAACCCAGTCTCTAGATACCCCTTAGCACGTAAAGGAATATTATTTGGAGGTCCAGCCATGGAGAAGAGTTTAGACACTAGGATAAGATAAGGAACACACCCATTATAAAGAAATCACATTAGGATTCTCTTTTTAAGCTGTTCCTTAAAACACTAGTGCTTAGGAAATCTATTGGAGGCAGAAGCATTCAAGGGTAGCCTAGGGTTAGGGTTAGGCATAGGGTTAGGCTTAGGGTACGGCTTAGGGTACGGGTTCGGGGAAGGGTTCGGGAACGGCGTAGGGTATGGGTTAGGGTTAGGGTTAGGGTTAGTGTTAGGGTTAGGGCTCGGTTTAGGTTACGGATTAGGATTAGGGTACATGTTAGGGTTAGGGTAGGGGTTAGGGTTAGGGTACGCGTTAGGGTTAGGGTAGTTATTAAACCTATCCCACTCTCTAGATACCCCTTAGCACGTAAAGGAATATTATTTGGAGTTCCAGCCATGGAGAAGAGTTTAGACACTAGGATAAGATAAGGAACACACCCATTATAAAGAAATCACATTAGGATTCTCTTTTTAAGCTGTTCCTTAAAACACTAGTTCTTAGGAAATCTATTGGAGGCAGAAGCAGTCAAGGGTAGCCTAGGGTTAGGGTTAGGCTTAGGGTACGGCTTAGGGTACGGCTTAGGGTACGGGTTCGGGGAGGGCTTCGGGTACGGCGTAGGATATGGGTTAGGGTTAGTGTTAGGGTTAGTGTTAGGGTTAGGGCTCGGTTTAGGGTATTGGATAGGATTAGGGTACGTGTTAGGGTTAGGGTAGGGGTTAGGGTTAGGGTACGCGTTAGTGTTAGGTTATTTATTAAACCTATCCCACTCTCTAGATACCCCTTAGCACGTAAAGGAATATTATTTGGAGGTACAGCCATGGAGAAGAGTTTAGACACTAGGATAAGATAAGGAACACACCCATTATAAAGAAATCACATTAGGATTCTCTTTTTAAGCTGTTCCTTAAAACACTAGTGCTTAGGAAATCTATTGGAGGCAGAAGCATTCAAGGGTAGCCTAGGGTTAGGGTTAGGCTTAGGGTTAGGCTTAGGGTACGGCTTAGGGTAGGGGTTTGGGGAGGGGTTCGGGAACGGCGTAGGTTTTGGGTTAGGGTTAGGGTTAGGGTTAGTGTTAGGGTTAGGGCTCGGTTTAGGGTACGGGTTAGGATGCGGGTACATGTTAGGGTTAGGGTAGGGGTAGGGTTAGGATACGCGTTAGGGTTAGGGTAGTTATTAAACCTATCCCACTCTCTAGATACACCTTAGCACGTAAAGGAATATTATTTGGGGGTCCAGCCATGGAGAAGAGTTTAGACACTAGGATAAGATAAGGAACACACCCATTATAAAGAAATCACATTAGGATTCTCTTTTTAAGCTGTTCCTTAAAACACTAGTGCTTAGGAAATCTATTGGAGGCAGAAGCAGTCAAGGGAAGCCTAGGGTTAGGGTTAGGCTTAGGGTACGGCTTAGGGTACGGGTTGGGGAGGGCTTTGGTACGGCGTAGGGTATGGGTTAGGGTTAGGGTTAGTGTTAGGGTTAGGGCTCGGTTTAGGGTATTGGTTAGGATTAGGGTACGTGTTAGGATTAGGGTAGGGGTTAGCGTTAGGGTACGCAATAGTGTTAGGGTAGTTATTAAACCTAACCCAGTCTCTAGATACCCCTTAGCATGTAAAGGAATATTATTTGGAGGTCCAGCCATGGAGAAGAGTTTAGACACTAGGATAAGATAAGGAACACACCCATTATAAAGAAATCACATTAGGATTCACTTTTTAAGCTGTTCCTTAAAACACTAGTGCTTAGGAAATCTATTGGAGGCAGAAGCATTCAAGGGTAGCCTAGGGTTAGGGTTAGGCATAGGGTTAGGCTTAGGGTACGGCTTAGGGTACGGGTTCGGGGAAGGGTTCGGGAACGGCGTAGGGTATGGGTTAGGGTTAGGGTTAGGGTTAGTGTTAGGGTTAGGGCTCGGTTTAGGTTACGGATTAGGATTAGGGTACATGTTAGGGTTAGGGTAGGGGTTAGGGTTAGGGTACGCGTTAGGGTTAGGGTAGTTATTAAACCTATCCCACTCTCTAGATACCCCTTAGCACGTAAAGGAATATTATTTGGAGTTCCAGCCATGGAGAAGAGTTTAGACACTAGGATAAGATAAGGAACACACCCATTATAAAGAAATCACATTAGGATTCTCTTTTTAAGCTGTTCCTTAAAACACTAGTTCTTAGGAAATCTATTGGAGGCAGAAGCAGTCAAGGGTAGCCTAGGGTTAGGGTTAGGCTTAGGGTACGGCTTAGGGTACGGCTTAGGTTACGGGTTCGGGGAGGGCTTCGGGTACGGCGTAGGATATGGGTTAGGGTTAGTGTTAGGGTTAGTGTTAGGGTTAGGGCTCGGTATAGGGTATTGGATAGGATTAGGGTACGTGTTAGGGTTAGGGTAGGGGTTAGGGTTAGGGTACGCGTTAGTGTTAGGTTACTTATTAAACCTATCCCACTCTCTAGATACCCCTTAGCACGTAAAGGAATATTATTTGGAGGTACAGCCATGGAGAAGAGTTTAGACACTAGGATAAGATAAGGAACACACCCATTATAAAGAAATCACATTAGGATTCTCTTTTTAAGCTGTTCCTTAAAACACTAGTGCTTAGGAAATCTATTGTAGACAGAAGCATTCAAGGGTAGCCTAGGGTTAGGGTTAGGCTTAGGGTTAGGCTTAGGGTACGGCTTAGGGTACGGGTTTGGGGAGGGGTTCGGGAACGGCGTAGGTTTTGGGTTAGGGTTAGGGTTAGGGTTAGTGTTAGGGTTAGGGCTCGGTTTAGGGTACGGGTTAGGATTCGGGTACATGTTAGGGTTAGGGTAGGGGTAGGGTTAGGGTACGCGTTAGGGTTAGGGTAGTTATTAAACCTATCCCACTCTCTAGATACCCCTTAGCACGTAAAGGAATATTATTTGGAGTTCCAGCCATGGAGAAGAGTTTAGACACTAGGATAAGATAAGGAACACACCCATTATAAAGAAATCACATTAGGATTCTCTTTTTAAGCTGTTCCTTAAAACACTAGTTCTTAGGAAATCTATTGGAGGCAGAAGCAGTCAAGGGTAGCCTAGGGTTAGGGTTAGGCTTAGGGTACGGCTTAGGGTACGGGTTGGGGAGGGCTTTGGTACGGCGTAGGGTATGGGTTAGGGTTAGGGTTAGTGTTAGGGTTAGGGCTCGGTTTAGGGTATTGGTTAGGATTAGGGTACGTGTTAGGGTTAGGGTAGGGGTTAGCGTTAGGGTACGCGATAGTGTTAGGGTAGTTATTAAACCTAACCCAGTCTCTAGATACCCCTTAGCACGTAAAGGAATATTATTTGGAGGTCCAGCCATGGAGAAGAGTTTAGACACTAGGATAAGATAAGGAACACACCCATTATAAAGAAATCACATTAGGATTCTCTTTTTAAGCTGTTCCTTAAAACACTAGTGCTTAGGAAATCTATTGGAGGCAGAAGCATTCAAGGGTAGCCTAGGGTTAGGGTTAGGCATAGGGTTAGGCTTAGGGTACGGCTTAGGGTACGGGTTCGGGGAGGGGTTCGGGAACGGCGTAGGGTATGGGTTAGGGTTAGGGTTAGTGTTAGGGTTAGGGCTCGGTTTAGGGTACGGGTTAGGATTAGGGTACATGTTAGGGTTAGGGTAGGTGTTAGGGTTAGGGTACGCGTTAGGGTTAGGGTAGTTATTAAACCTATCCCACTCTCTAGATACACCTTAGCACGTAAAGGAATATTATTTGGGGGTCCAGCCATGGAGAAGAGTTTAGACACTAGGATAAGATAAGGAACACACCCATTATAAAGAAATCACATTAGGATTCTCTTTTTAAGCTGTTCCTTAAAACACTAGTGCTTAGGAAATCTATTGGAGGCAGAAGCAGTCAAGGGAAGCCTAGGGTTAGGGTTAGGCTTAGGGTACGGCTTAGGGTACGGGTTGGGGAGGGCTTTGGTACGGCGTAGGGTATGGGTTAGGGTTAGGGTTAGTGTTAGGGTTAGGGCTCGGTTTAGGGTATTGGTTAGGATTAGGGTACGTGTTAGGATTAGGGTAGGGGTTAGCGTTAGGGTACGCAATAGTGTTAGGGTAGTTATTAAACCTAACCCAGTCTCTAGATACCCCTTAGCATGTAAAGGAATATTATTTGGAGGTCCAGCCATGGAGAAGAGTTTAGACACTAGGATAAGATAAGGAACACACCCATTATAAAGAAATCACATTAGGATTCACTTTTTAAGCTGTTCCTTAAAACACTAGTGCTTAGGAAATCTATTGGAGGCAGAAGCATTCAAGGGTAGCCTAGGGTTAGGGTTAGGCATAGGGTTAGGCTTAGGGTACGGCTTAGGGTACGGGTTCGGGGAAGGGTTCGGGAACGGCGTAGGGTATGGGTTAGGGTTAGGGTTAGGGTTAGTGTTAGGGTTAGGGCTCGGTTTAGGTTACGGATTAGGATTAGGGTACATGTTAGGGTTAGGGTAGGGGTTAGGGTTAGGGTACGCGTTAGGGTTAGGGTAGTTATTAAACCTATCCCACTCTCTAGATACCCCTTAGCACGTAAAGGAATATTATTTGGAGTTCCAGCCATGGAGAAGAGTTTAGACACTAGGATAAGATAAGGAACACACCCATTATAAAGAAATCACATTAGGATTCTCTTTTTAAGCTGTTCCTTAAAACACTAGTTCTTAGGAAATCTATTGGAGGCAGAAGCAGTCAAGGGTAGCCTAGGGTTAGGGTTAGGCTTAGGGTACGGCTTAGGGTACGGCTTAGGTTACGGGTTCGGGGAGGGCTTCGGGTACGGCGTAGGATATGGGTTAGGGTTAGTGTTAGGGTTAGTGTTAGGGTTAGGGCTCGGTATAGGGTATTGGATAGGATTAGGGTACGTGTTAGGGTTAGGGTAGGGGTTAGGGTTAGGGTACGCGTTAGTGTTAGGTTACTTATTAAACCTATCCCACTCTCTAGATACCCCTTAGCACGTAAAGGAATATTATTTGGAGGTACAGCCATGGAGAAGAGTTTAGACACTAGGATAAGATAAGGAACACACCCATTATAAAGAAATCACATTAGGATTCTCTTTTTAAGCTGTTCCTTAAAACACTAGTGCTTAGGAAATCTATTGTAGACAGAAGCATTCAAGGGTAGCCTAGGGTTAGGGTTAGGCTTAGGGTTAGGCTTAGGGTACGGCTTAGGGTACGGGTTTGGGGAGGGGTTCGGGAACGGCGTAGGTTTTGGGTTAGGGTTAGGGTTAGGGTTAGTGTTAGGGTTAGGGCTCGGTTTAGGGTACGGGTTAGGATTCGGGTACATGTTAGGGTTAGGGTAGGGGTAGGGTTAGGGTACGCGTTAGGGTTAGGGTAGTTATTAAACCTATCCCACTCTCTAGATACCCCTTAGCACGTAAAGGAATATTATTTGGAGTTCCAGCCATGGAGAAGAGTTTAGACACTAGGATAAGATAAGGAACACACCCATTATAAAGAAATCACATTAGGATTCTCTTTTTAAGCTGTTCCTTAAAACACTAGTTCTTAGGAAATCTATTGGAGGCAGAAGCAGTCAAGGGTAGCCTAGGGTTAGGGTTAGGCTTAGGGTACGGCTTAGGGTACGGGTTGGGGAGGGCTTTGGTACGGCGTAGGGTATGGGTTAGGGTTAGGGTTAGTGTTAGGGTTAGGGCTCGGTTTAGGGTATTGGTTAGGATTAGGGTACGTGTTAGGGTTAGGGTAGGGGTTAGCGTTAGGGTACGCGATAGTGTTAGGGTAGTTATTAAACCTAACCCAGTCTCTAGATACCCCTTAGCACGTAAAGGAATATTATTTGGAGGTCCAGCCATGGAGAAGAGTTTAGACACTAGGATAAGATAAGGAACACACCCATTATAAAGAAATCACATTAGGATTCTCTTTTTAAGCTGTTCCTTAAAACACTAGTGCTTAGGAAATCTATTGGAGGCAGAAGCATTCAAGGGTAGCCTAGGGTTAGGGTTAGGCATAGGGTTAGGCTTAGGGTACGGCTTAGGGTACGGGTTCGGGGAGGGGTTCGGGAACGGCGTAGGGTATGGGTTAGGGTTAGGGTTAGTGTTAGGGTTAGGGCTCGGTTTAGGGTACGGGTTAGGATTAGGGTACATGTTAGGGTTAGGGTAGGTGTTAGGGTTAGGGTACGCGTTAGGGTTAGGGTAGTTATTAAACCTATCCCACTCTCTAGATACACCTTAGCACGTAAAGGAATATTATTTGGGGGTCCAGCCATGGAGAAGAGTTTAGACACTAGGATAAGATAAGGAACACACCCATTATAAAGAAATCACATTAGGATTCTCTTTTTAAGCTGTTCCTTAAAACACTAGTGCTTAGGAAATCTATTGGAGGCAGAAGCAGTCAAGGGAAGCCTAGGGTTAGGGTTAGGCTTAGGGTACGGCTTAGGGTAAGGCTTAGGGTACGGGTTGGGGAGGGCTTTGGTACGGCGTAGGGTATGGGTTAGGGTTAGGGTTAGTGTTAGGGTTAGGGCTCGGTTTAGGGTATTGGTTAGGATTAGGGTACGTGTTAGGATTAGGGTAGGGGTTAGCGTTAGGGTACGCAATAGTGTTAGGGTAGTTATTAAACCTAACCCAGTCTCTAGATACCCCTTAGCACGTAAAGGAATATTATTTGGAGGTCCAGCCATGGAGAAGAGTTTAGACACTAGGATAAGATAAGGAACACACCCATTATAAAGAAATCACATTAGGATTCTCTTTTTAAGCTGTTCCTTAAAACACTAGTGCTTAGGAAATCTATTGGAGGCAGAAGCATTCAAGGGTAGCCTAGGGTTAGGGTTAGGCATAGGGTTAGGCTTAGGGTACGGCTTAGGGTACGGGTTCGGGGAAGGGTTCGGGAACGGCGTAGGGTATGGGTTAGGGTTAGGGTTAGGGTTAGTGTTAGGGTTAGGGCTCGGTTTAGGTTACGGATTAGGATTAGGGTACATGTTAGGGTTAGGGTAGGGGTTAGGGTTAGGGTACGCGTTAGGGTTAGGGTAGTTATTAAACCTATCCCACTCTCTAGATACCCCTTAGCACGTAAAGGAATATTATTTGGAGTTCCAGCCATGGAGAAGAGTTTAGACACTAGGATAAGATAAGGAACACACCCATTATAAAGAAATCACATTAGGATTCTCTTTTTAAGCTGTTCCTTAAAACACTAGTTCTTAGGAAATCTATTGGAGGCAGAAGCAGTCAAGGGTAGCCTAGGGTTAGGGTTAGGCTTAGGGTACGGCTTAGGGTACGGCTTAGGGTACGGGTTCGGGGAGGGCTTCGGGTACGGCGTAGGATATGGGTTAGGGTTAGTGTTAGGGTTAATGTTAGGGTTAGGGCTCGGTTTAGGGTATTGGATAGGATTAGGGTACGTGTTAGGGTTAGGGTAGGGGTTAGGGTTAGGGTACGCGTTAGTGTTAGGTTATTTATTAAACCTATCCCACTCTCTAGATACCCCTTAGCACGTAAAGGAATATTATTTGGAGGTACAGCCATGGAGAAGAGTTTAGACACTAGGATAAGATAAGGAACACACCCATTATAAAGAAATCACATTAGGATTCTCTTTTTAAGCTGTTCCTTAAAACACTAGTGCTTAGGAAATCTATTGGAGGCAGAAGCATTCAAGGGTAGCCTAGGGTTAGGGTTAGGCTTAGGGTTAGGCTTAGGGTACGGCTTAGGGTACGGGTTTGGGGAGGGGTTCGGGAACGGCGTAGGTTTTGGGTTAGGGTTAGGGTTAGGGTTAGTGTTAGGGTTAGGGCTCGGTTTAGGGTACGGGTTAGGATGCGGGTACATGTTAGGGTTAGGGTAGGGGTAGGGTTAGGATACGCGTTAGGGTTAGGGTAGTTATTAAACCTATCCCACTCTCTAGATACACCTTAGCACGTAAAGGAATATTATTTGGGGGTCCAGCCATGGAGAAGAGTTTAGACACTAGGATAAGATAAGGAACACACCCATTATAAAGAAATCACATTAGGATTCTCTTTTTAAGCTGTTCCTTAAAACACTAGTGCTTAGGAAATCTATTGGAGGCAGAAGCAGTCAAGGGAAGCCTAGGGTTAGGGTTAGGCTTAGGGTACGGCTTAGGGTACGGGTTGGGGAGGGCTTTGGTACGGCGTAGGGTATGGGTTAGGGTTAGGGTTAGTGTTAGGGTTAGGGCTCGGTTTAGGGTATTGGTTAGGATTAGGGTACGTGTTAGGATTAGGGTAGGGGTTAGCGTTAGGGTACGCAATAGTGTTAGGGTAGTTATTAAACCTAACCCAGTCTCTAGATACCCCTTAGCACGTAAAGGAATATTATTTGGAGGTCCAGCCATGGAGAAGAGTTTAGACACTAGGATAAGATAAGGAACACACCCATTATAAAGAAATCACATTAGGATTCACTTTTTAAGCTGTTCCTTAAAACACTAGTGCTTAGGAAATCTATTGGAGGCAGAAGCATTCAAGGGTAGCCTAGGGTTAGGGTTAGGCATAGGGTTAGGCTTAGGGTACGGCTTAGGGTACGGGTTCGGGGAAGGGTTCGGGAACGGCGTAGGGTATGGGTTAGGGTTAGGGTTAGGGTTAGTGTTAGGGTTAGGGCTCGGTTTAGGTTACGGATTAGGATTAGGGTACATGTTAGGGTTAGGGTAGGGGTTAGGGTTAGGGTACGCGTTAGGGTTAGGGTAGTTATTAAACCTATCCCACTCTCTAGATACCCCTTAGCACGTAAAGGAATATTATTTGGAGTTCCAGCCATGGAGAAGAGTTTAGACACTAGGATAAGATAAGGAACACACCCATTATAAAGAAATCACATTAGGATTCTCTTTTTAAGCTGTTCCTTAAAACACTAGTTCTTAGGAAATCTATTGGAGGCAGAAGCAGTCAAGGGTAGCCTAGGGTTAGGGTTAGGCTTAGGGTACGGCTTAGGGTACGGCTTAGGTTACGGGTTCGGGGAGGGCTTCGGGTACGGCGTAGGATATGGGTTAGGGTTAGTGTTAGGGTTAGTGTTAGGTTTAGGGCTCGGTTTAGGGTATTGGATAGGATTAGGGTACGTGTTAGGTTTAGGGTAGGGGTTAGGGTTAGGGTACGCGTTAGTGTTAGGTTATTTATTAAACCTATCCCACTCTCTAGATACCCCTTAGCACGTAAAGGAATATTATTTGGAGGTACAGCCATGGAGAAGAGTTTAGACACTAGGATAAGATAAGGAACACACCCATTATAAAGAAATCACATTAGGATTCTCTTTTTAAGCTGTTCCTTAAAACACTAGTGCTTAGGAAATCTATTGGAGGCAGAAGCATTCAAGGGTAGCCTAGGGTTAGGGTTAGGCTTAGGGTTAGGCTTAGGGTACGGCTTAGGGTACGGGTTTGGGGAGGGGTTCGGGAACGGCGTAGGTTTTGGGTTAGGGTTAGGGTTAGGGTTAGTGTTAGGGTTAGGGCTCGGTTTAGGGTACGGGTTAGGATTCGGGTACATGTTAGGGTTAGGGTAGGGGTAGGGTTAGGGTACGCGTTAGGGTTAGGGTAGTTATTAAACCTATCCCACTCTCTAGATACACCTTAGCACGTAAAGGAATATTATTTGGGGGTCCAGCCATGGAGAAGAGTTTAGACACTAGGATAAGATAAGGAACACACCCATTATAAAGAAATCACATTAGGATTCTCTTTTTAAGCTGTTCCTTAAAACACTAGTGCTTAGGAAATCTATTGGAGGCAGAAGCAGTCAAGGGAAGCCTAGGGTTAGGGTTAGGCTTAGGGTACGGCTTAGGGTACGGGTTGGGGAGGGCTTTGGTACGGCGTAGGGTATGGGTTAGGGTTAGGGTTAGTGTTAGGGTTAGGGCTCGGTTTAGGGTATTGGTTAGGATTAGGGTACGTGTTAGGATTAGGGTAGGGGTTAGCGTTAGGGTACGCAATAGTGTTAGGGTAGTTATTAAACCTAACCCAGTCTCTAGATACCCCTTAGCACGTAAAGGAATATTATTTGGAGGTCCAGCCATGGAGAAGAGTTTAGACACTAGGATAAGATAAGGAACACACCCATTATAAAGAAATCACATTAGGATTCACTTTTTAAGCTGTTCCTTAAAACACTAGTGCTTAGGAAATCTATTGGAGGCAGAAGCATTCAAGGGTAGCCTAGGGTTAGGGTTAGGCATAGGGTTAGGCTTAGGGTACGGCTTAGGGTACGGGTTCGGGGAAGGGTTCGGGAACGGCGTAGGGTATGGGTTAGGGTTAGGGTTAGGGTTAGTGTTAGGGTTAGGGCTCGGTTTAGGTTACGGATTAGGATTAGGGTACATGTTAGGGTTAGGGTAGGGGTTAGGGTTAGGGTACGCGTTAGGGTTAGGGTAGTTATTAAACCTATCCCACTCTCTAGATACCCCTTAGCACGTAAAGGAATATTATTTGGAGGTACAGCCATGGAGAAGAGTTTAGACACTAGGATAAGATAAGGAACACACCCATTATAAAGAAATCACATTAGGATTCTCTTTTTAAGCTGTTCCTTAAAACACTAGTGCTTAGGAAATCTATTGGAGGCAGAAGCATTCAAGGGTAGCCTAGGGTTAGGGTTAGGCTTAGGGTTAGGCTTAGGGTACGGCTTAGGGTACGGGTTTGGGGAGGGGTTCGGGAACGGCGTAGGTTTTGGGTTAGGGTTAGGGTTAGGGTTAGTGTTAGGGTTAGGGCTCGGTTTAGGGTACGGGTTAGGATTCGGGTACATGTTAGGGTTAGGGTAGGGGTAGGGTTAGGGTACGCGTTAGGGTTAGGGTAGTTATTAAACCTATCCCACTCTCTAGATACACCTTAGCACGTAAAGGAATATTATTTGGGGGTCCAGCCATGGAGAAGAGTTTAGACACTAGGATAAGATAAGGAACACACCCATTATAAAGAAATCACATTAGGATTCTCTTTTTAAGCTGTTCCTTAAAACACTAGTGCTTAGGAAATCTATTGGAGGCAGAAGCAGTCAAGGGAAGCCTAGGGTTAGGGTTAGGCTTAGGGTACGGCTTAGGGTACGGGTTGGGGAGGGCTTTGGTACGGCGTAGGGTATGGGTTAGGGTTAGGGTTAGTGTTAGGGTTAGGGCTCGGTTTAGGGTATTGGTTAGGATTAGGGTACGTGTTAGGATTAGGGTAGGGGTTAGCGTTAGGGTACGCGATAGTGTTAGGGTAGTTATTAAACCTAACCCAGTCTCTAGATACCCCTTAGCACGTAAAGGAATATTATTTGGAGGTCCAGCCATGGAGAAGAGTTTAGACACTAGGATAAGATAAGGAACACACCCATTATAAAGAAATCACATTAGGATTCTCTTTTTAAGCTGTTCCTTAAAACACTAGTGCTTAGGAAATCTATTGGAGGCAGAAGCATTCAAGGGTAGCCTAGGGTTAGGGTTAGGCATAGGGTTAGGCTTAGGGTACGGCTTAGGGTACGGGTTCGGGGAGGGGTTCGGGAACGGCGTAGGGTATGGGTTAGGGTTAGGGTTAGTGTTAGGGTTAGGGCTCGGTTTAGGGTACGGGTTAGGATTAGGGTACATGTTAGGGTTAGGGTAGGTGTTAGGGTTAGGGTACGCGTTAGGGTTAGGGTAGTTATTAAACCTATCCCACTCTCTAGATACACCTTAGCACGTAAAGGAATATTATTTGGGGGTCCAGCCATGGAGAAGAGTTTAGACACTAGGATAAGATAAGGAACACACCCATTATAAAGAAATCACATTAGGATTCTCTTTTTAAGCTGTTCCTTAAAACACTAGTGCTTAGGAAATCTATTGGAGGCAGAAGCAGTCAAGGGAAGCCTAGGGTTAGGGTTAGGCTTAGGGTACGGCTTAGGGTAAGGCTTAGGGTACGGGTTGGGGAGGGCTTTGGTACGGCGTAGGGTATGGGTTAGGGTTAGGGTTAGTGTTAGGGTTAGGGCTCGGTTTAGGGTATTGGTTAGGATTAGGGTACGTGTTAGGATTAGGGTAGGGGTTAGCGTTAGGGTACGCAATAGTGTTAGGGTAGTTATTAAACCTAACCCAGTCTCTAGATACCCCTTAGCACGTAAAGGAATATTATTTGGAGGTCCAGCCATGGAGAAGAGTTTAGACACTAGGATAAGATAAGGAACACACCCATTATAAAGAAATCACATTAGGATTCTCTTTTTAAGCTGTTCCTTAAAACACTAGTGCTTAGGAAATCTATTGGAGGCAGAAGCAGTCAAGGGAAGCCTAGGGTTAGGGTTAGGCTTAGGGTACGGCTTAGGGTAAGGCTTAGGGTACGGGTTGGGGAGGGCTTTGGTACGGCGTAGGGTATGGGTTAGGGTTAGGGTTAGTGTTAGGGTTAGGGCTCGGTTTAGGGTATTGGTTAGGATTAGGGTACGTGTTAGGATTAGGGTAGGGGTTAGCGTTAGGGTACGCAATAGTGTTAGGGTAGTTATTAAACCTAACCCAGTCTCTAGATACCCCTTAGCACGTAAAGGAATATTATTTGCAGGTCCAGCCATGGAGAAGAGTTTAGACACTAGGATAAGATAAGGAACACACCCATTATAAAGAAATCACATTAGGATTCTCTTTTTAAGCTGTTCCTTAAAACACTAGTGCTTAGGAAATCTATTGGAGGCAGAAGCATTCAAGGGTAGCCTAGGGTTAGGGTTAGGCATAGGGTTAGGCTTAGGGTACGGCTTAGGGTACGGGTTCGGGGAAGGGTTCGGGAACGGCGTAGGGTATGGGTTAGGGTTAGGGTTAGGGTTAGTGTTAGGGTTAGGGCTCGGTTTAGGTTACGGATTAGGATTAGGGTACATGTTAGGGTTAGGGTAGGGGTTAGGGTTAGGGTACGCGTTAGGGTTAGGGTAGTTATTAAACCTATCCCACTCTCTAGATACCCCTTAGCACGTAAAGGAATATTATTTGGAGTTCCAGCCATGGAGAAGAGTTTAGACACTAGGATAAGATAAGGAACACACCCATTATAAAGAAATCACATTAGGATTCTCTTTTTAAGCTGTTCCTTAAAACACTAGTTCTTAGGAAATCTATTGGAGGCAGAAGCAGTCAAGGGTAGCCTAGGGTTAGGGTTAGGCTTAGGGTACGGCTTAGGGTACGGCTTAGGGTACGGGTTCGGGGAGGGCTTCGGGTACGGCGTAGGATATGGGTTAGGGTTAGTGTTAGGGTTAGTGTTAGGGCTCGGTTTAGGGTATTGGATAGGATTAGGGTACGTGTTAGGGTTAGGGTAGGGGTTAGGGTTAGGGTACGCGTTAGTGTTAGGTTATTTATTAAACCTATCCCACTCTCTAGATACCCCTTAGCACGTAAAGGAATATTATTTGGAGGTACAGCCATGGAGAAGAGTTTAGACACTAGGATAAGATAAGGAACACACCCATTATAAAGAAATCACATTAGGATTCTCTTTTTAAGCTGTTCCTTAAAACACTAGTGCTTAGGAAATCTATTGGAGGCAGAAGCATTCAAGGGTAGCCTAGGGTTAGGGTTAGGCTTAGGGTTAGGCTTAGGGTACGGCTTAGGGTACGGGTTTGGGGAGGGGTTCGGGAACGGCGTAGGTTTTGGGGTAGGGTTAGGGTTAGGGTTAGTGTTAGGGTTAGGGCTCGGTTTAGGGTACGGGTTAGGATTCGGGTACATGTTAGGGTTAGGGTAGGGGTAGGGTTAGGGTACGCGTTAGGGTTAGGGTAGTTATTAAACCTATCCCACTCTCTAGATACACCTTAGCACGTAAAGGAATATTATTTGGGGGTCCAGCCATGGAGAAGAGTTTAGACACTAGGATAAGATAAGGAACACACCCATTATAAAGAAATCACATTAGGATTCTCTTTTTAAGCTGTTCCTTAAAACACTAGTGCTTAGGAAATGTATTGGAGGCAGAAGCAGTCAAGGGAAGCCTAGGGTTAGGGTTAGGCTTAGGGTACGGCTTAGGGTACGGGTTGGGGAGGGCTTTGGTACGGCGTAGGGTATGGGTTAGGGTTAGGGTTAGTGTTAGGGTTAGGGCTCGGTTTAGGGTATTGGTTAGGATTAGGGTACGTGTTAGGATTAGGGTAGGGGTTAGCGTTAGGGTACGCGATAGTGTTAGGGTAGTTATTAAACCTAACCCAGTCTCTAGATACCCCTTAGCACGTAAAGCAATATTATTTGGAGGTCCAGCCATGGAGAAGAGTTTAGACACTAGGATAAGATAAGGAACACACCCATTATAAAGAAATCACATTAGGATTCTCTTTTTAAGCTGTTCCTTAAAACACTAGTGCTTAGGAAATCTATTGGAGGCAGAAGCATTCAAGGGTAGCCTAGGGTTAGGGTTAGGCATAGGGTTAGGCTTAGGGTACGGCTTAGGGTACGGGTTCGGGGAGGGGTTCGGGAACGGCGTAGGGTATGGGTTAGGGTTAGGGTTAGTGTTAGGGTTAGGGCTCGGTTTAGGGTACGGGTTAGGATTAGGGTACATGTTAGGGTTAGGGTAGGTGTTAGGGTTAGGGTACGCGTTAGGGTTAGGGTAGTTATTAAACCTATCCCACTCTCTAGATACACCTTAGCACGTAAAGGAATATTATTTGGGGGTCCAGCCATGGAGAAGAGTTTAGACACTAGGATAAGATAAGGAACACACCCATTATAAAGAAATCACATTAGGATTCTCTTTTTAAGCTGTTCCTTAAAACACTAGTGCTTAGGAAATCTATTGGAGGCAGAAGCAGTCAAGGGAAACCTAGGGTTAGGGTTAGGCTTAGGGTACGGCTTAGGGTAAGGCTTAGGGTACGGGTTGGGGAGGGCTTTGGTACGGCGTAGGGTATGGGTTAGGGTTAGGGTTAGTGTTAGGGTTAGGGCTCGGTTTAGGGTATTGGTTAGGATTAGGGTACGTGTTAGGATTAGGGTAGGGGTTAGCGTTAGGGTACGCAATAGTGTTAGGGTAGTTATTAAACCTAACCCAGTCTCTAGATACCCCTTAGCACGTAAAGGAATATTATTTGGAGGTCCAGCCATGGAGAAGAGTTTAGACACTAGGATAAGATAAGGAACACACCCATTATAAAGAAATCACATTAGGATTCTCTTTTTAAGCTGTTCCTTAAAACACTAGTGCTTAGGAAATCTATTGGAGGCAGAAGCATTCAAGGGTAGCCTAGGGTTAGGGTTAGGCATAGGGTTAGGCTTAGGGTACGGCTTAGGGTACGGGTTCGGGGAAGGGTTCGGGAACGGCGTAGGGTATGGGTTAGGGTTAGGGTTAGGGTTAGTGTTAGGGTTAGGGCTCGGTTTAGGTTACGGATTAGGATTAGGGTACATGTTAGGGTTAGGGTAGGGGTTAGGGTTAGGGTACGCGTTAGGGTTAGGGTAGTTATTAAACCTATCCCACTCTCTAGATACCCCTTAGCACGTAAAGGAATATTATTTGGAGTTCCAGCCATGGAGAAGAGTTTAGACACTAGGATAAGATAAGGAACACACCCATTATAAAGAAATCACATTAGGATTCTCTTTTTAAGCTGTTCCTTAAAACACTAGTTCTTAGGAAATCTATTGGAGGCAGAAGCAGTCAAGGGTAGCCTAGGGTTAGGGTTAGGCTTAGGGTACGGCTTAGGGTACGGCTTAGGGTACGGGTTCGGGGAGGGCTTCGGGTACGGCGTAGGATATGGGTTAGGGTTAGTGTTAGGGTTAGTGTTAGGGTTAGGGCTCGGTTTAGGGTATTGGATAGGATTAGGGTACGTGTTAGGGTTAGGGTAGGGGTTAGGGTTAGGGTACGCGTTAGTGTTAGGTTATTTATTAAACCTATCCCACTCTCTAGATACCCCTTAGCACGTAAAGGAATATTATTTGGAGGTACAGCCATGGAGAAGAGTTTAGACACTAGGATAAGATAAGGAACACACCCATTATAAAGAAATCACATTAGGATTCTCTTTTTAAGCTGTTCCTTAAAACACTAGTGCTTAGGAAATCTATTGGAGGCAGAAGCATTCAAGGGTAGCCTAGGGTTAGGGTTAGGCATAGGGTTAGGCTTAGGGTACGGCTTAGGGTACGGGTTCGGGGAGGGGTTCGGGAACGGCGTAGGGTATGGGTTAGGGTTAGGGTTAGTGTTAGGGTTAGGGCTCGGTTTAGGGTACGGGTTAGGATTAGGGTACATGTTAGGGTTAGGGTAGGTGTTAGGGTTAGGGTACGCGTTAGGGTTAGGGTAGTTATTAAACCTATCCCACTCTCTAGATACACCTTAGCACGTAAAGGAATATTATTTGGGGGTCCAGCCATGGAGAAGAGTTTAGACACTAGGATAAGATAAGGAACACACCCATTATAAAGAAATCACATTAGGATTCTCTTTTTAAGCTGTTCCTTAAAACACTAGTGCTTAGGAAATCTATTGGAGGCAGAAGCAGTCAAGGGAAGCCTAGGGTTAGGGTTAGGCTTAGGGTACGGCTTAGGGTAAGGCTTAGGGTACGGGTTGGGGAGGGCTTTGGTACGGCGTAGGGTATGGGTTAGGGTTAGGGTTAGTGTTAGGGTTAGGGCTCGGTTTAGGGTATTGGTTAGGATTAGGGTACGTGTTAGGATTAGGGTAGGGGTTAGCGTTAGGGTACGCAATAGTGTTAGGGTAGTTATTAAACCTAACCCAGTCTCTAGATACCCCTTAGCACGTAAAGGAATATTATTTGGAGGTCCAGCCATGGAGAAGAGTTTAGACACTAGGATAAGATAAGGAACACACCCATTATAAAGAAATCACATTAGGATTCTCTTTTTAAGCTGTTCCTTAAAACACTAGTGCTTAGGAAATCTATTGGAGGCAGAAGCATTCAAGGGTAGCCTAGGGTTAGGGTTAGGCATAGGGTTAGGCTTAGGGTACGGCTTAGGGTACGGGTTCGGGGAAGGGTTCGGGAACGGCGTAGGGTATGGGTTAGGGTTAGGGTTAGGGTTAGTGTTAGGGTTAGGGCTCGGTTTAGGTTACGGATTAGGATTAGGGTACATGTTAGGGTTAGGGTAGGGGTTAGGGTTAGGGTACGCGTTAGGGTTAGGGTAGTTATTAAACCTATCCCACTCTCTAGATACCCCTTAGCACGTAAAGGAATATTATTTGGAGTTCCAGCCATGGAGAAGAGTTTAGACACTAGGATAAGATAAGGAACACACCCATTATAAAGAAATCACATTAGGATTCTCTTTTTAAGCTGTTCCTTAAAACACTAGTTCTTAGGAAATCTATTGGAGGCAGAAGCAGTCAAGGGTAGCCTAGGGTTAGGGTTAGGCTTAGGGTACGGCTTAGGGTACGGCTTAGGGTACGGGTTCGGGGAGGGCTTCGGGTACGGCGTAGGATATGGGTTAGGGTTAGTGTTAGGGTTAGTGTTAGGGTTAGGGCTCGGTTTAGGGTATTGGATAGGATTAGGGTACGTGTTAGGGTTAGGGTAGGGGTTAGGGTTAGGGTACGCGTTAGTGTTAGGTTATTTATTAAACCTATCCCACTCTCTAGATACCCCTTAGCACGTAAAGGAATATTATTTGGAGGTACAGCCATGGAGAAGAGTTTAGACACTAGGATAAGATAAGGAACACACCCATTATAAAGAAATCACATTAGGATTCTCTTTTTAAGCTGTTCCTTAAAACACTAGTGCTTAGGAAATCTATTGGAGGCAGAAGCATTCAAGGGTAGCCTAGGGTTAGGGTTAGGCTTAGGGTTAGGCTTAGGGTACGGCTTAGGGTAGGGGTTTGGGGAGGGGTTCGGGAACGGCGTAGGTTTTGGGTTAGGGTTAGGGTTAGGGTTAGTGTTAGGGTTAGGGCTCGGTTTAGGGTACGGGTTAGGATGCGGGTACATGTTAGGGTTAGGGTAGGGGTAGGGTTAGGATACGCGTTAGGGTTAGGGTAGTTATTAAACCTATCCCACTCTCTAGATACACCTTAGCACGTAAAGGAATATTATTTGGGGGTCCAGCCATGGAGAAGAGTTTAGACACTAGGATAAGATAAGGAACACACCCATTATAAAGAAATCACATTAGGATTCTCTTTTTAAGCTGTTCCTTAAAACACTAGTGCTTAGGAAATCTATTGGAGGCAGAAGCAGTCAAGGGAAGCCTAGGGTTAGGGTTAGGCTTAGGGTACGGCTTAGGGTACGGGTTGGGGAGGGCTTTGGTACGGCGTAGGGTATGGGTTAGGGTTAGGGTTAGTGTTAGGGTTAGGGCTCGGTTTAGGGTATTGGTTAGGATTAGGGTACGTGTTAGGATTAGGGTAGGGGTTAGCGTTAGGGTACGCAATAGTGTTAGGGTAGTTATTAAACCTAACCCAGTCTCTAGATACCCCTTAGCATGTAAAGGAATATTATTTGGAGGTCCAGCCATGGAGAAGAGTTTAGACACTAGGATAAGATAAGGAACACACCCATTATAAAGAAATCACATTAGGATTCACTTTTTAAGCTGTTCCTTAAAACACTAGTGCTTAGGAAATCTATTGGAGGCAGAAGCATTCAAGGGTAGCCTAGGGTTAGGGTTAGGCATAGGGTTAGGCTTAGGGTACGGCTTAGGGTACGGGTTCGGGGAAGGGTTCGGGAACGGCGTAGGGTATGGGTTAGGGTTAGGGTTAGGGTTAGTGTTAGGGTTAGGGCTCGGTTTAGGTTACGGATTAGGATTAGGGTACATGTTAGGGTTAGGGTAGGGGTTAGGGTTAGGGTACGCGTTAGGGTTAGGGTAGTTATTAAACCTATCCCACTCTCTAGATACCCCTTAGCACGTAAAGGAATATTATTTGGAGTTCCAGCCATGGAGAAGAGTTTAGACACTAGGATAAGATAAGGAACACACCCATTATAAAGAAATCACATTAGGATTCTCTTTTTAAGCTGTTCCTTAAAACACTAGTTCTTAGGAAATCTATTGGAGGCAGAAGCAGTCAAGGGTAGCCTAGGGTTAGGGTTAGGCTTAGGGTACGGCTTAGGGTACGGCTTAGGTTACGGGTTCGGGGAGGGCTTCGGGTACGGCGTAGGATATGGGTTAGGGTTAGTGTTAGGGTTAGTGTTAGGGTTAGGGCTCGGTATAGGGTATTGGATAGGATTAGGGTACGTGTTAGGGTTAGGGTAGGGGTTAGGGTTAGGGTACGCGTTAGTGTTAGGTTACTTATTAAACCTATCCCACTCTCTAGATACCCCTTAGCACGTAAAGGAATATTATTTGGAGGTACAGCCATGGAGAAGAGTTTAGACACTAGGATAAGATAAGGAACACACCCATTATAAAGAAATCACATTAGGATTCTCTTTTTAAGCTGTTCCTTAAAACACTAGTGCTTAGGAAATCTATTGTAGACAGAAGCATTCAAGGGTAGCCTAGGGTTAGGGTTAGGCTTAGGGTTAGGCTTAGGGTACGGCTTAGGGTACGGGTTTGGGGAGGGGTTCGGGAACGGCGTAGGTTTTGGGTTAGGGTTAGGGTTAGGGTTAGTGTTAGGGTTAGGGCTCGGTTTAGGGTACGGGTTAGGATTCGGGTACATGTTAGGGTTAGGGTAGGGGTAGGGTTAGGGTACGCGTTAGGGTTAGGGTAGTTATTAAACCTATCCCACTCTCTAGATACCCCTTAGCACGTAAAGGAATATTATTTGGAGTTCCAGCCATGGAGAAGAGTTTAGACACTAGGATAAGATAAGGAACACACCCATTATAAAGAAATCACATTAGGATTCTCTTTTTAAGCTGTTCCTTAAAACACTAGTTCTTAGGAAATCTATTGGAGGCAGAAGCAGTCAAGGGTAGCCTAGGGTTAGGGTTAGGCTTAGGGTACGGCTTAGGGTACGGGTTGGGGAGGGCTTTGGTACGGCGTAGGGTATGGGTTAGGGTTAGGGTTAGTGTTAGGGTTAGGGCTCGGTTTAGGGTATTGGTTAGGATTAGGGTACGTGTTAGGGTTAGGGTAGGGGTTAGCGTTAGGGTACGCGATAGTGTTAGGGTAGTTATTAAACCTAACCCAGTCTCTAGATACCCCTTAGCACGTAAAGGAATATTATTTGGAGGTCCAGCCATGGAGAAGAGTTTAGACACTAGGATAAGATAAGGAACACACCCATTATAAAGAAATCACATTAGGATTCTCTTTTTAAGCTGTTCCTTAAAACACTAGTGCTTAGGAAATCTATTGGAGGCAGAAGCATTCAAGGGTAGCCTAGGGTTAGGGTTAGGCATAGGGTTAGGCTTAGGGTACGGCTTAGGGTACGGGTTCGGGGAGGGGTTCGGGAACGGCGTAGGGTATGGGTTAGGGTTAGGGTTAGTGTTAGGGTTAGGGCTCGGTTTAGGGTACGGGTTAGGATTAGGGTACATGTTAGGGTTAGGGTAGGTGTTAGGGTTAGGGTACGCGTTAGGGTTAGGGTAGTTATTAAACCTATCCCACTCTCTAGATACACCTTAGCACGTAAAGGAATATTATTTGGGGGTCCAGCCATGGAGAAGAGTTTAGACACTAGGATAAGATAAGGAACACACCCATTATAAAGAAATCACATTAGGATTCTCTTTTTAAGCTGTTCCTTAAAACACTAGTGCTTAGGAAATCTATTGGAGGCAGAAGCAGTCAAGGGAAGCCTAGGGTTAGGGTTAGGCTTAGGGTACGGCTTAGGGTAAGGCTTAGGGTACGGGTTGGGGAGGGCTTTGGTACGGCGTAGGGTATGGGTTAGGGTTAGGGTTAGTGTTAGGGTTAGGGCTCGGTTTAGGGTATTGGTTAGGATTAGGGTACGTGTTAGGATTAGGGTAGGGGTTAGCGTTAGGGTACGCAATAGTGTTAGGGTAGTTATTAAACCTAACCCAGTCTCTAGATACCCCTTAGCACGTAAAGGAATATTATTTGGAGGTCCAGCCATGGAGAAGAGTTTAGACACTAGGATAAGATAAGGAACACACCCATTATAAAGAAATCACATTAGGATTCTCTTTTTAAGCTGTTCCTTAAAACACTAGTGCTTAGGAAATCTATTGGAGGCAGAAGCATTCAAGGGTAGCCTAGGGTTAGGGTTAGGCATAGGGTTAGGCTTAGGGTACGGCTTAGGGTACGGGTTCGGGGAAGGGTTCGGGAACGGCGTAGGGTATGGGTTAGGGTTAGGGTTAGGGTTAGTGTTAGGGTTAGGGCTCGGTTTAGGTTACGGATTAGGATTAGGGTACATGTTAGGGTTAGGGTAGGGGTTAGGGTTAGGGTACGCGTTAGGGTTAGGGTAGTTATTAAACCTATCCCACTCTCTAGATACCCCTTAGCACGTAAAGGAATATTATTTGGAGTTCCAGCCATGGAGAAGAGTTTAGACACTAGGATAAGATAAGGAACACACCCATTATAAAGAAATCACATTAGGATTCTCTTTTTAAGCTGTTCCTTAAAACACTAGTTCTTAGGAAATCTATTGGAGGCAGAAGCAGTCAAGGGTAGCCTAGGGTTAGGGTTAGGCTTAGGGTACGGCTTAGGGTACGGCTTAGGGTACGGGTTCGGGGAGGGCTTCGGGTACGGCGTAGGATATGGGTTAGGGTTAGTGTTAGGGTTAATGTTAGGGTTAGGGCTCGGTTTAGGGTATTGGATAGGATTAGGGTACGTGTTAGGGTTAGGGTAGGGGTTAGGGTTAGGGTACGCGTTAGTGTTAGGTTATTTATTAAACCTATCCCACTCTCTAGATACCCCTTAGCACGTAAAGGAATATTATTTGGAGGTACAGCCATGGAGAAGAGTTTAGACACTAGGATAAGATAAGGAACACACCCATTATAAAGAAATCACATTAGGATTCTCTTTTTAAGCTGTTCCTTAAAACACTAGTGCTTAGGAAATCTATTGGAGGCAGAAGCATTCAAGGGTAGCCTAGGGTTAGGGTTAGGCTTAGGGTTAGGCTTAGGGTACGGCTTAGGGTACGGGTTTGGGGAGGGGTTCGGGAACGGCGTAGGTTTTGGGTTAGGGTTAGGGTTAGGGTTAGTGTTAGGGTTAGGGCTCGGTTTAGGGTACGGGTTAGGATGCGGGTACATGTT
The DNA here is from genome assembly GCF_965194825.1 of Balaenoptera physalus. Lineage (NCBI taxonomy): Eukaryota > Metazoa > Chordata > Mammalia > Artiodactyla > Balaenopteridae > Balaenoptera > Balaenoptera physalus. Next base: position 967,145 of record NW_028126476.1, read on the forward strand.
AGGGTTAGGGTAGGGGTAGGGTTAGGATACGCGTTAGGGTTAGGGTAGTTATTAAACCTATCCCACTCTCTAGATACACCTTAGCACGTAAAGGAATATTATTTGGGGGTCCAGCCATGGAGAAGAGTTTAGACACTAGGATAAGATAAGGAACACACCCATTATAAAGAAATCACATTAGGATTCTCTTTTTAAGCTGTTCCTTAAAACACTAGTGCTTAGGAAATCTATTGGAGGCAGAAGCAGTCAAGGGAAGCCTAGGGTTAGGGTTAGGCTTAGGGTACGGCTTAGGGTACGGGTTGGGGAGGGCTTTGGTACGGCGTAGGGTATGGGTTAGGGTTAGGGTTAGTGTTAGGGTTAGGGCTCGGTTTAGGGTATTGGTTAGGATTAGGGTACGTGTTAGGATTAGGGTAGGGGTTAGCGTTAGGGTACGCAATAGTGTTAGGGTAGTTATTAAACCTAACCCAGTCTCTAGATACCCCTTAGCACGTAAAGGAATATTATTTGGAGGTCCAGCCATGGAGAAGAGTTTAGACACTAGGATAAGATAAGGAACACACCCATTATAAAGAAATCACATTAGGATTCACTTTTTAAGCTGTTCCTTAAAACACTAGTGCTTAGGAAATCTATTGGAGGCAGAAGCATTCAAGGGTAGCCTAGGGTTAGGGTTAGGCATAGGGTTAGGCTTAGGGTACGGCTTAGGGTACGGGTTCGGGGAAGGGTTCGGGAACGGCGTAGGGTATGGGTTAGGGTTAGGGTTAGGGTTAGTGTTAGGGTTAGGGCTCGGTTTAGGTTACGGATTAGGATTAGGGTACATGTTAGGGTTAGGGTAGGGGTTAGGGTTAGGGTACGCGTTAGGGTTAGGGTAGTTATTAAACCTATCCCACTCTCTAGATACCCCTTAGCACGTAAAGGAATATTATTTGGAGTTCCAGCCATGGAGAAGAGTTTAGACACTAGGATAAGATAAGGAACACACCCATTATAAAGAAATCACATTAGGATTCTCTTTTTAAGCTGTTCCTTAAAACACTAGTTCTTAGGAAATCTATTGGAGGCAGAAGCAGTCAAGGGTAGCCTAGGGTTAGGGTTAGGCTTAGGGTACGGCTTAGGGTACGGCTTAGGTTACGGGTTCGGGGAGGGCTTCGGGTACGGCGTAGGATATGGGTTAGGGTTAGTGTTAGGGTTAGTGTTAGGGTTAGGGCTCGGTTTAGGGTATTGGATAGGATTAGGGTACGTGTTAGGTTTAGGGTAGGGGTTAGGGTTAGGGTACGCGTTAGTGTTAGGTTATTTATTAAACCTATCCCACTCTCTAGATACCCCTTAGCACGTAAAGGAATATTATTTGGAGGTACAGCCATGGAGAAGAGTTTAGACACTAGGATAAGATAAGGAACACACCCATTATAAAGAAATCACATTAGGATTCTCTTTTTAAGCTGTTCCTTAAAACACTAGTGCTTAGGAAATCTATTGGAGGCAGAAGCATTCAAGGGTAGCCTAGGGTTAGGGTTAGGCTTAGGGTTAGGCTTAGGGTACGGCTTAGGGTACGGGTTTGGGGAGGGGTTCGGGAACGGCGTAGGTTTTGGGTTAGGGTTAGGGTTAGGGTTAGTGTTAGGGTTAGGGCTCGGTTTAGGGTACGGGTTAGGATTCGGGTACATGTTAGGGTTAGGGTAGGGGTAGGGTTAGGGTACGCGTTAGGGTTAGGGTAGTTATTAAACCTATCCCACTCTCTAGATACACCTTAGCACGTAAAGGAATATTATTTGGGGGTCCAGCCATGGAGAAGAGTTTAGACACTAGGATAAGATAAGGAACACACCCATTATAAAGAAATCACATTAGGATTCTCTTTTTAAGCTGTTCCTTAAAACACTAGTGCTTAGGAAATCTATTGGAGGCAGAAGCAGTCAAGGGAAGCCTAGGGTTAGGGTTAGGCTTAGGGTACGGCTTAGGGTACGGGTTGGGGAGGGCTTTGGTACGGCGTAGGGTATGGGTTAGGGTTAGGGTTAGTGTTAGGGTTAGGGCTCGGTTTAGGGTATTGGTTAGGATTAGGGTACGTGTTAGGATTAGGGTAGGGGTTAGCGTTAGGGTACGCAATAGTGTTAGGGTAGTTATTAAACCTAACCCAGTCTCTAGATACCCCTTAGCACGTAAAGGAATATTATTTGGAGGTCCAGCCATGGAGAAGAGTTTAGACACTAGGATAAGATAAGGAACACACCCATTATAAAGAAATCACATTAGGATTCACTTTTTAAGCTGTTCCTTAAAACACTAGTGCTTAGGAAATCTATTGGAGGCAGAAGCATTCAAGGGTAGCCTAGGGTTAGGGTTAGGCATAGGGTTAGGCTTAGGGTACGGCTTAGGGTACGGGTTCGGGGAAGGGTTCGGGAACGGCGTAGGGTATGGGTTAGGGTTAGGGTTAGGGTTAGTGTTAGGGTTAGGGCTCGGTTTAGGTTACGGATTAGGATTAGGGTACATGTTAGGGTTAGGGTAGGGGTTAGGGTTAGGGTACGCGTTAGGGTTAGGGTAGTTATTAAACCTATCCCACTCTCTAGATACCCCTTAGCACGTAAAGGAATATTATTTGGAGGTACAGCCATGGAGAAGAGTTTAGACACTAGGATAAGATAAGGAACACACCCATTATAAAGAAATCACATTAGGATTCTCTTTTTAAGCTGTTCCTTAAAACACTAGTGCTTAGGAAATCTATTGGAGGCAGAAGCATTCAAGGGTAGCCTAGGGTTAGGGTTAGGCTTAGGGTTAGGCTTAGGGTACGGCTTAGGGTACGGGTTTGGGGAGGGGTTCGGGAACGGCGTAGGTTTTGGGTTAGGGTTAGGGTTAGGGTTAGTGTTAGGGTTAGGGCTCGGTTTAGGGTACGGGTTAGGATTCGGGTACATGTTAGGGTTAGGGTAGGGGTAGGGTTAGGGTACGCGTTAGGGTTAGGGTAGTTATTAAACCTATCCCACTCTCTAGATACACCTTAGCACGTAAAGGAATATTATTTGGGGGTCCAGCCATGGAGAAGAGTTTAGACACTAGGATAAGATAAGGAACACACCCATTATAAAGAAATCACATTAGGATTCTCTTTTTAAGCTGTTCCTTAAAACACTAGTGCTTAGGAAATCTATTGGAGGCAGAAGCAGTCAAGGGAAGCCTAGGGTTAGGGTTAGGCTTAGGGTACGGCTTAGGGTACGGGTTGGGGAGGGCTTTGGTACGGCGTAGGGTATGGGTTAGGGTTAGGGTTAGTGTTAGGGTTAGGGCTCGGTTTAGGGTATTGGTTAGGATTAGGGTACGTGTTAGGATTAGGGTAGGGGTTAGCGTTAGGGTACGCGATAGTGTTAGGGTAGTTATTAAACCTAACCCAGTCTCTAGATACCCCTTAGCACGTAAAGGAATATTATTTGGAGGTCCAGCCATGGAGAAGAGTTTAGACACTAGGATAAGATAAGGAACACACCCATTATAAAGAAATCACATTAGGATTCTCTTTTTAAGCTGTTCCTTAAAACACTAGTGCTTAGGAAATCTATTGGAGGCAGAAGCATTCAAGGGTAGCCTAGGGTTAGGGTTAGGCATAGGGTTAGGCTTAGGGTACGGCTTAGGGTACGGGTTCGGGGAGGGGTTCGGGAACGGCGTAGGGTATGGGTTAGGGTTAGGGTTAGTGTTAGGGTTAGGGCTCGGTTTAGGGTACGGGTTAGGATTAGGGTACATGTTAGGGTTAGGGTAGGTGTTAGGGTTAGGGTACGCGTTAGGGTTAGGGTAGTTATTAAACCTATCCCACTCTCTAGATACACCTTAGCACGTAAAGGAATATTATTTGGGGGTCCAGCCATGGAGAAGAGTTTAGACACTAGGATAAGATAAGGAACACACCCATTATAAAGAAATCACATTAGGATTCTCTTTTTAAGCTGTTCCTTAAAACACTAGTGCTTAGGAAATCTATTGGAGGCAGAAGCAGTCAAGGGAAGCCTAGGGTTAGGGTTAGGCTTAGGGTACGGCTTAGGGTAAGGCTTAGGGTACGGGTTGGGGAGGGCTTTGGTACGGCGTAGGGTATGGGTTAGGGTTAGGGTTAGTGTTAGGGTTAGGGCTCGGTTTAGGGTATTGGTTAGGATTAGGGTACGTGTTAGGATTAGGGTAGGGGTTAGCGTTAGGGTACGCAATAGTGTTAGGGTAGTTATTAAACCTAACCCAGTCTCTAGATACCCCTTAGCACGTAAAGGAATATTATTTGGAGGTCCAGCCATGGAGAAGAGTTTAGACACTAGGATAAGATAAGGAACACACCCATTATAAAGAAATCACATTAGGATTCTCTTTTTAAGCTGTTCCTTAAAACACTAGTGCTTAGGAAATCTATTGGAGGCAGAAGCAGTCAAGGGAAGCCTAGGGTTAGGGTTAGGCTTAGGGTACGGCTTAGGGTAAGGCTTAGGGTACGGGTTGGGGAGGGCTTTGGTACGGCGTAGGGTATGGGTTAGGGTTAGGGTTAGTGTTAGGGTTAGGGCTCGGTTTAGGGTATTGGTTAGGATTAGGGTACGTGTTAGGATTAGGGTAGGGGTTAGCGTTAGGGTACGCAATAGTGTTAGGGTAGTTATTAAACCTAACCCAGTCTCTAGATACCCCTTAGCACGTAAAGGAATATTATTTGCAGGTCCAGCCATGGAGAAGAGTTTAGACACTAGGATAAGATAAGGAACACACCCATTATAAAGAAATCACATTAGGATTCTCTTTTTAAGCTGTTCCTTAAAACACTAGTGCTTAGGAAATCTATTGGAGGCAGAAGCATTCAAGGGTAGCCTAGGGTTAGGGTTAGGCATAGGGTTAGGCTTAGGGTACGGCTTAGGGTACGGGTTCGGGGAAGGGTTCGGGAACGGCGTAGGGTATGGGTTAGGGTTAGGGTTAGGGTTAGTGTTAGGGTTAGGGCTCGGTTTAGGTTACGGATTAGGATTAGGGTACATGTTAGGGTTAGGGTAGGGGTTAGGGTTAGGGTACGCGTTAGGGTTAGGGTAGTTATTAAACCTATCCCACTCTCTAGATACCCCTTAGCACGTAAAGGAATATTATTTGGAGTTCCAGCCATGGAGAAGAGTTTAGACACTAGGATAAGATAAGGAACACACCCATTATAAAGAAATCACATTAGGATTCTCTTTTTAAGCTGTTCCTTAAAACACTAGTTCTTAGGAAATCTATTGGAGGCAGAAGCAGTCAAGGGTAGCCTAGGGTTAGGGTTAGGCTTAGGGTACGGCTTAGGGTACGGCTTAGGGTACGGGTTCGGGGAGGGCTTCGGGTACGGCGTAGGATATGGGTTAGGGTTAGTGTTAGGGTTAGTGTTAGGGCTCGGTTTAGGGTATTGGATAGGATTAGGGTACGTGTTAGGGTTAGGGTAGGGGTTAGGGTTAGGGTACGCGTTAGTGTTAGGTTATTTATTAAACCTATCCCACTCTCTAGATACCCCTTAGCACGTAAAGGAATATTATTTGGAGGTACAGCCATGGAGAAGAGTTTAGACACTAGGATAAGATAAGGAACACACCCATTATAAAGAAATCACATTAGGATTCTCTTTTTAAGCTGTTCCTTAAAACACTAGTGCTTAGGAAATCTATTGGAGGCAGAAGCATTCAAGGGTAGCCTAGGGTTAGGGTTAGGCTTAGGGTTAGGCTTAGGGTACGGCTTAGGGTACGGGTTTGGGGAGGGGTTCGGGAACGGCGTAGGTTTTGGGGTAGGGTTAGGGTTAGGGTTAGTGTTAGGGTTAGGGCTCGGTTTAGGGTACGGGTTAGGATTCGGGTACATGTTAGGGTTAGGGTAGGGGTAGGGTTAGGGTACGCGTTAGGGTTAGGGTAGTTATTAAACCTATCCCACTCTCTAGATACACCTTAGCACGTAAAGGAATATTATTTGGGGGTCCAGCCATGGAGAAGAGTTTAGACACTAGGATAAGATAAGGAACACACCCATTATAAAGAAATCACATTAGGATTCTCTTTTTAAGCTGTTCCTTAAAACACTAGTGCTTAGGAAATGTATTGGAGGCAGAAGCAGTCAAGGGAAGCCTAGGGTTAGGGTTAGGCTTAGGGTACGGCTTAGGGTACGGGTTGGGGAGGGCTTTGGTACGGCGTAGGGTATGGGTTAGGGTTAGGGTTAGTGTTAGGGTTAGGGCTCGGTTTAGGGTATTGGTTAGGATTAGGGTACGTGTTAGGATTAGGGTAGGGGTTAGCGTTAGGGTACGCGATAGTGTTAGGGTAGTTATTAAACCTAACCCAGTCTCTAGATACCCCTTAGCACGTAAAGCAATATTATTTGGAGGTCCAGCCATGGAGAAGAGTTTAGACACTAGGATAAGATAAGGAACACACCCATTATAAAGAAATCACATTAGGATTCTCTTTTTAAGCTGTTCCTTAAAACACTAGTGCTTAGGAAATCTATTGGAGGCAGAAGCATTCAAGGGTAGCCTAGGGTTAGGGTTAGGCATAGGGTTAGGCTTAGGGTACGGCTTAGGGTACGGGTTCGGGGAGGGGTTCGGGAACGGCGTAGGGTATGGGTTAGGGTTAGGGTTAGTGTTAGGGTTAGGGCTCGGTTTAGGGTACGGGTTAGGATTAGGGTACATGTTAGGGTTAGGGTAGGTGTTAGGGTTAGGGTACGCGTTAGGGTTAGGGTAGTTATTAAACCTATCCCACTCTCTAGATACACCTTAGCACGTAAAGGAATATTATTTGGGGGTCCAGCCATGGAGAAGAGTTTAGACACTAGGATAAGATAAGGAACACACCCATTATAAAGAAATCACATTAGGATTCTCTTTTTAAGCTGTTCCTTAAAACACTAGTGCTTAGGAAATCTATTGGAGGCAGAAGCAGTCAAGGGAAACCTAGGGTTAGGGTTAGGCTTAGGGTACGGCTTAGGGTAAGGCTTAGGGTACGGGTTGGGGAGGGCTTTGGTACGGCGTAGGGTATGGGTTAGGGTTAGGGTTAGTGTTAGGGTTAGGGCTCGGTTTAGGGTATTGGTTAGGATTAGGGTACGTGTTAGGATTAGGGTAGGGGTTAGCGTTAGGGTACGCAATAGTGTTAGGGTAGTTATTAAACCTAACCCAGTCTCTAGATACCCCTTAGCACGTAAAGGAATATTATTTGGAGGTCCAGCCATGGAGAAGAGTTTAGACACTAGGATAAGATAAGGAACACACCCATTATAAAGAAATCACATTAGGATTCTCTTTTTAAGCTGTTCCTTAAAACACTAGTGCTTAGGAAATCTATTGGAGGCAGAAGCATTCAAGGGTAGCCTAGGGTTAGGGTTAGGCATAGGGTTAGGCTTAGGGTACGGCTTAGGGTACGGGTTCGGGGAAGGGTTCGGGAACGGCGTAGGGTATGGGTTAGGGTTAGGGTTAGGGTTAGTGTTAGGGTTAGGGCTCGGTTTAGGTTACGGATTAGGATTAGGGTACATGTTAGGGTTAGGGTAGGGGTTAGGGTTAGGGTACGCGTTAGGGTTAGGGTAGTTATTAAACCTATCCCACTCTCTAGATACCCCTTAGCACGTAAAGGAATATTATTTGGAGTTCCAGCCATGGAGAAGAGTTTAGACACTAGGATAAGATAAGGAACACACCCATTATAAAGAAATCACATTAGGATTCTCTTTTTAAGCTGTTCCTTAAAACACTAGTTCTTAGGAAATCTATTGGAGGCAGAAGCAGTCAAGGGTAGCCTAGGGTTAGGGTTAGGCTTAGGGTACGGCTTAGGGTACGGCTTAGGGTACGGGTTCGGGGAGGGCTTCGGGTACGGCGTAGGATATGGGTTAGGGTTAGTGTTAGGGTTAGTGTTAGGGTTAGGGCTCGGTTTAGGGTATTGGATAGGATTAGGGTACGTGTTAGGGTTAGGGTAGGGGTTAGGGTTAGGGTACGCGTTAGTGTTAGGTTATTTATTAAACCTATCCCACTCTCTAGATACCCCTTAGCACGTAAAGGAATATTATTTGGAGGTACAGCCATGGAGAAGAGTTTAGACACTAGGATAAGATAAGGAACACACCCATTATAAAGAAATCACATTAGGATTCTCTTTTTAAGCTGTTCCTTAAAACACTAGTGCTTAGGAAATCTATTGGAGGCAGAAGCATTCAAGGGTAGCCTAGGGTTAGGGTTAGGCTTAGGGTTAGGCTTAGGGTACGGCTTAGGGTACGGGTTTGGGGAGGGGTTCGGGAACGGCGTAGGTTTTGGGTTAGGGTTAGGGTTAGGGTTAGTGTTAGGGTTAGGGCTCGGTTTAGGGTACGGGTTAGGATTCGGGTACATGTTAGGGTTAGGGTAGGGGTAGGGTTAGGGTACGCGTTAGGGTTAGGGTAGTTATTAAAGCTATCCCACTCTCTAGATACACCTTAGCACGTAAAGGAATATTATTTGGGGGTCCAGCCATGGAGAAGAGTTTAGACACTAGGATAAGATAAGGAACACACCCATTATAAAGAAATCACATTAGGATTCTCTTTTTAAGCTGTTCCTTAAAACACTAGTGCTTAGGAAATCTATTGGAGGCAGAAGCAGTCAAGGGAAGCCTAGGGTTAGGGTTAGGCTTAGGGTACGGCTTAGGGTACGGGTTGGGGAGGGCTTTGGTACGGCGTAGGGTATGGGTTAGGGTTAGGGTTAGTGTTAGGGTTAGGGCTCGGTTTAGGGTATTGGTTAGGATTAGGGTACGTGTTAGGATTAGGGTAGGGGTTAGCGTTAGGGTACGCGATAGTGTTAGGGTAGTTATTAAACCTAACCCAGTCTCTAGATACCCCTTAGCACGTAAAGGAATATTATTTGGAGGTCCAGCCATGGAGAAGAGTTTAGACACTAGGATAAGATAAGGAACACACCCATTATAAAGAAATCACATTAGGATTCTCTTTTTAAGCTGTTCCTTAAAACACTAGTGCTTAGGAAATCTATTGGAGGCAGAAGCATTCAAGGGTAGACTAGGGTTAGGGTTAGGCATAGGGTTAGGCTTAGGGTACGGCTTAGGGTACGGGTTCGGGGAGGGGTTCGGGAACGGCGTAGGGTATGGGTTAGGGTTAGGGTTAGTGTTAGGGTTAGGGCTCGGTTTAGGGTACGGGTTAGGATTAGGGTACATGTTAGGGTTAGGGTAGGTGTTAGGGTTAGGGTACGCGTTAGGGTTAGGGTAGTTATTAAACCTATCCCACTCTCTAGATACACCTTAGCACGTAAAGGAATATTATTTGGGGGTCCAGCCATGGAGAAGAGTTTAGACACTAGGATAAGATAAGGAACACACCCATTATAAAGAAATCACATTAGGATTCTCTTTTTAAGCTGTTCCTTAAAACACTAGTGCTTAGGAAATCTATTGGAGGCAGAAGCAGTCAAGGGAAGCCTAGGGTTAGGGTTAGGCTTAGGGTACGGCTTAGGGTAAGGCTTAGGGTACGGGTTGGGGAGGGCTTTGGTACGGCGTAGGGTATGGGTTAGGGTTAGGGTTAGTGTTAGGGTTAGGGCTCGGTTTAGGGTATTGGTTAGGATTAGGGTACGTGTTAGGATTAGGGTAGGGGTTAGCGTTAGGGTACGCAATAGTGTTAGGGTAGTTATTAAACCTAACCCAGTCTCTAGATACCCCTTAGCACGTAAAGGAATATTATTTGGAGGTCCAGCCATGGAGAAGAGTTTAGACACTAGGATAAGATAAGGAACACACCCATTATAAAGAAATCACATTAGGATTCTCTTTTTAAGCTGTTCCTTAAAACACTAGTGCTTAGGAAATCTATTGGAGGCAGAAGCAGTCAAGGGAAGCCTAGGGTTAGGGTTAGGCTTAGGGTACGGCTTAGGGTACGGGTTGGGGAGGGCTTTGGTACGGCGTAGGGTATGGGTTAGGGTTAGGGTTAGTGTTAGGGTTAGGGCTCGGTTTAGGGTATTGGTTAGGATTAGGGTACGTGTTTGGATTAGGGTAGGGGTTAGCGTTAGGGTACGCGATAGTGTTAGGGTAGTTATTAAACCTAACCCAGTCTCTAGATACCCCTTAGCACGTAAAGGAATATTATTTGGAGGTCCAGCCATGGAGAAGAGTTTAGACACTAGGATAAGATAAGGAACACACCCATTATAAAGAAATCACATTAGGATTCTCTTTTTAAGCTGTTCCTTAAAACACTAGTGCTTAGGAAATCTATTGGAGGCAGAAGCATTCAAGGGTAGCCTAGGGTTAGGGTTAGGCTTAGGGTTAGGCTTAGGGTACGGCTTAGGGTACGGGTTTGGGGAGGGGTTCGGGAACGGCGTAGGTTTTGGGTTAGGGTTAGGGTTAGGGTTAGTGTTAGGGTTAGGGCTCGGTTTAGGGTACGGGTTAGGATTCGGGTACATGTTAGGGATAGGGTAGGGGTAGGGTTAGGGTACGCGTTAGGGTTAGGGTAGTTATTAAACCTATCCCACTCTCTAGATACACCTTAGCACGTAAAGGAATATTATTTGGGGGTCCAGCCATGGAGAAGAGTTTAGACACTAGGATAAGATAAGGAACACACCCATTATAAAGAAATCACATTAGGATTCTCTTTTTAAGCTGTTCCTTAAAACACTAGTGCTTAGGAAATCTATTGGAGGCAGAAGCAGTCAAGGGAAGCCTAGGGTTAGGGTTAGGCTTAGGGTACGGCTTAGGGTAAGGCTTAGGGTACGGGTTGGGGAGGGCTTTGGTACGGCGTAGGGTATGGGTTAGGGTTAGGGTTAGTGTTAGGGTTAGGGCTCGGTTTAGGGTATTGGTTAGGATTAGGGTACGTGTTAGGATTAGGGTAGGGGTTAGCGTTAGGGTACGCAATAGTGTTAGGGTAGTTATTAAACCTAACCCAGTCTCTAGATACCCCTTAGCACGTAAAGGAATATTATTTGGAGGTCCAGCCATGGAGAAGAGTTTAGACACTAGGATAAGATAAGGAACACACCCATTATAAAGAAATCACATTAGGATTCTCTTTTTAAGCTGTTCCTTAAAACACTAGTGCTTAGGAAATCTATTGGAGGCAGAAGCATTCAAGGGTAGCCTAGGGTTAGGGTTAGGCATAGGGTTAGGCTTAGGGTACGGCTTAGGGTACGGGTTCGGGGAAGGGTTCGGGAACGGCGTAGGGTATGGGTTAGGGTTAGGGTTAGGGTTAGTGTTAGGGTTAGGGCTCGGTTTAGGTTACGGATTAGGATTAGGGTACATGTTAGGGTTAGGGTAGGGGTTAGGGTTAGGGTACGCGTTAGGGTTAGGGTAGTTATTAAACCTATCCCACTCTCTAGATACCCCTTAGCACGTAAAGGAATATTATTTGGAGTTCCAGCCATGGAGAAGAGTTTAGACACTAGGATAAGATAAGGAACACACCCATTATAAAGAAATCACATTAGGATTCTCTTTTTAAGCTGTTCCTTAAAACACTAGTTCTTAGGAAATCTATTGGAGGCAGAAGCATTCAAGGGTAGCCTAGGGTTAGGGTTAGGCTTAGGGTTAGGCTTAGGGTACGGCTTAGGGTACGGGTTTGGGGAGGGGTTCGGGAACGGCGTAGGTTTTGGGTTAGGGTTAGGGTTAGGGTTAGTGTTAGGGTTAGGGCTCGGTTTAGGGTACGGGTTAGGATTCGGGTACATGTTAGGGTTAGGGTAGGGGTAGGGTTAGGGTACGCGTTAGGGTTAGGGTAGTTATTAAACCTATCCCACTCTCTAGATACACCTTAGCACGTAAAGGAATATTATTTGGGGGTCCAGCCATGGAGAAGAGTTTAGACACTAGGATAAGATAAGGAACACACCCATTATAAAGAAATCACATTAGGATTCTCTTTTTAAGCTGTTCCTTAAAACACTAGTGCTTAGGAAATCTATTGGAGGCAGAAGCAGTCAAGGGAAGCCTAGGGTTAGGGTTAGGCTTAGGGTACGGCTTAGGGTACGGGTTGGGGAGGGCTTTGGTACGGCGTAGGGTATGGGTTAGGGTTAGGGTTAGTGTTAGGGTTAGGGCTCGGTTTAGGGTATTGGTTAGGATTAGGGTACGTGTTAGGATTAGGGTAGGGGTTAGCGTTAGGGTACGCGATAGTGTTAGGGTAGTTATTAAACCTAACCCAGTCTCTAGATACCCCTTAGCACGTAAAGGAATATTATTTGGAGGTCCAGCCATGGAGAAGAGTTTAGACACTAGGATAAGATAAGGAACACACCCATTATAAAGAAATCACATTAGGATTCTCTTTTTAAGCTGTTCCTTAAAACACTAGTGCTTAGGAAATCTATTGGAGGCAGAAGCATTCAAGGGTAGCCTAGGGTTAGGGTTAGGCATAGGGTTAGGCTTAGGGTACGGCTTAGGGTACGGGTTCGGGGAGGGGTTCGGGAACGGCGTAGGGTATGGGTTAGGGTTAGGGTTAGTGTTAGGGTTAGGGCTCGGTTTAGGGTACGGGTTAGGATTAGGGTACATGTTAGGGTTAGGGTAGGTGTTAGGGTTAGGGTACGCGTTAGGGTTAGGGTAGTTATTAAACCTATCCCACTCTCTAGATACACCTTAGCACGTAAAGGAATATTATTTGGGGGTCCAGCCATGGAGAAGAGTTTAGACACTAGGATAAGATAAGGAACACACCCATTATAAAGAAATCACATTAGGATTCTCTTTTTAAGCTGTTCCTTAAAACACTAGTGCTTAGGAAATCTATTGGAGGCAGAAGCAGTCAAGGGAAGCCTAGGGTTAGGGTTAGGCTTAGGGTACGGCTTAGGGTAAGGCTTAGGGTACGGGTTGGGGAGGGCTTTGGTACGGCGTAGGGTATGGGTTAGGGTTAGGGTTAGTGTTAGGGTTAGGGCTCGGTTTAGGGTATTGGTTAGGATTAGGGTACGTGTTAGGATTAGGGTAGGGGTTAGCGTTAGGGTACGCAATAGTGTTAGGGTAGTTATTAAACCTAACCCAGTCTCTAGATACCCCTTAGCACGTAAAGGAATATTATTTGGAGGTCCAGCCATGGAGAAGAGTTTAGACACTAGGATAAGATAAGGAACACACCCATTATAAAGAAATCACATTAGGATTCTCTTTTTAAGCTGTTCCTTAAAACACTAGTGCTTAGGAAATCTATTGGAGGCAGAAGCAGTCAAGGGAAGCCTAGGGTTAGGGTTAGGCTTAGGGTACGGCTTAGGGTACGGGTTGGGGAGGGCTTTGGTACGGCGTAGGGTATGGGTTAGGGTTAGGGTTAGTGTTAGGGTTAGGGCTCGGTTTAGGGTATTGGTTAGGATTAGGGTACGTGTTAGGATTAGGGTAGGGGTTAGCGTTAGGGTACGCGATAGTGTTAGGGTAGTTATTAAACCTAACCCAGTCTCTAGATACCCCTTAGCACGTAAAGGAATATTATTTGGAGGTCCAGCCATGGAGAAGAGTTTAGACACTAGGATAAGATAAGGAACACACCCATTATAAAGAAATCACATTAGGATTCTCTTTTTAAGCTGTTCCTTAAAACACTAGTGCTTAGGAAATCTATTGGAGGCAGAAGCATTCAAGGGTAGCCTAGGGTTAGGGTTAGGCTTAGGGTTAGGCTTAGGGTACGGCTTAGGGTACGGGTTTGGGGAGGGGTTCGGGAACGGCGTAGGTTTTGGGTTAGGGTTAGGGTTAGGGTTAGTGTTAGGGTTAGGGCTCGGTTTAGGGTACGGGTTAGGATTCGGGTACATGTTAGGGTTAGGGTAGGGGTAGGGTTAGGGTACGCGTTAGGGTTAGGGTAGTTATTAAACCTATCCCACTCTCTAGATACACCTTAGCACGTAAAGGAATATTATTTGGGGGTCCAGCCATGGAGAAGAGTTTAGACACTAGGATAAGATAAGGAACACACCCATTATAAAGAAATCACATTAGGATTCTCTTTTTAAGCTGTTCCTTAAAACACTAGTGCTTAGGAAATCTATTGGAGGCAGAAGCAGTCAAGGGAAGCCTAGGGTTAGGGTTAGGCTTAGGGTACGGCTTAGGGTACGGGTTGGGGAGGGCTTTGGTACGGCGTAGGGTATGGGTTAGGGTTAGGGTTAGTGTTAGGGTTAGGGCTCGGTTTAGGGTATTGGTTAGGATTAGGGTACGTGTTAGGATTAGGGTAGGGGTTAGCGTTAGGGTACGCAATAGTGTTAGGGTAGTTATTAAACCTAACCCAGTCTCTAGATACCCCTTAGCACGTAAAGGAATATTATTTGGAGGTCCAGCCATGGAGAAGAGTTTAGACACTAGGATAAGATAAGGAACACACCCATTATAAAGAAATCACATTAGGATTCTCTTTTTAAGCTGTTCCTTAAAACACTAGTGCTTAGGAAATCTATTGGAGGCAGAAGCAGTCAAGGGAAGCCTAGGGTTAGGGTTAGGCTTAGGGTACGGCTTAGGGTACGGGTTGGGGAGGGCTTTGGTACGGCGTAGGGTATGGGTTAGGGTTAGGGTTAGTGTTAGGGTTAGGGCTCGGTTTAGGGTATTGGTTAGGATTAGGGTACGTGTTAGGATTAGGGTAGGGGTTAGCGTTAGGGTACGCGATAGTGTTAGGGTAGTTATTAAACCTAACCCAGTCTCTAGATACCCCTTAGCACGTAAAGGAATATTATTTGGAGGTCCAGCCATGGAGAAGAGTTTAGACACTAGGATAAGATAAGGAACACACCCATTATAAAGAAATCACATTAGGATTCTCTTTTTAAGCTGTTCCTTAAAACACTAGTGCTTAGGAAATCTATTGGAGGCAGAAGCATTCAAGGGTAGCCTAGGGTTAGGGTTAGGCATAGGGTTAGGCTTAGGGTACGGCTTAGGGTACGGGTTCGGGGAGGGGTTCGGGAACGGCGTAGGGTATGGGTTAGGGTTAGGGTTAGTGTTAGGGTTAGGGCTCGGTTTAGGGTACGGGTTAGGATTAGGGTACATGTTAGGGTTAGGGTAGGTGTTAGGGTTAGGGTACGCGTTAGGGTTAGGGTAGTTATTAAACCTATCCCACTCTCTAGATACACCTTAGCACGTAAAGGAATATTATTTGGGGGTCCAGCCATGGAGAAGAGTTTAGACACTAGGATAAGATAAGGAACACACCCATTATAAAGAAATCACATTAGGATTCTCTTTTTAAGCTGTTCCTTAAAACACTAGTGCTTAGGAAATCTATTGGAGGCAGAAGCAGTCAAGGGAAGCCTAGGGTTAGGGTTAGGCTTAGGGTACGGCTTAGGGTAAGGCTTAGGGTACGGGTTGGGGAGGGCTTTGGTACGGCGTAGGGTATGGGTTAGGGTTAGGGTTAGTGTTAGGGTTAGGGCTCGGTTTAGGGTATTGGTTAGGATTAGGGTACGTGTTAGGATTAGGGTAGGGGTTAGCGTTAGGGTACGCAATAGTGTTAGGGTAGTTATTAAACCTAACCCAGTCTCTAGATACCCCTTAGCACGTAAAGGAATATTATTTGGAGGTCCAGCCATGGAGAAGAGTTTAGACACTAGGATAAGATAAGGAACACACCCATTATAAAGAAATCACATTAGGATTCTCTTTTTAAGCTGTTCCTTAAAACACTAGTGCTTAGGAAATCTATTGGAGGCAGAAGCATTCAAGGGTAGCCTAGGGTTAGGGTTAGGCATAGGGTTCGGCTTAGGGTACGGCTTAGGGTACGGGTTCGGGGAAGGGTTCGGGAACGGCGTAGGGTATGGGTTAGGGTTAGGGTTAGGGTTAGTGTTAGGGTTAGGGCTCGGCTTAGGTTACGGATTAGGATTAGGGTACATGTTAGGGTTAGGGTAGGGGTTAGGGTTAGGGTACGCGTTAGGGTTAGGGTAGTTATTAAACCTATCCCACTCTCTAGATACCCCTTAGCACGTAAAGGAATATTATTTGGAGTTCCAGCCCTGGAGAAGAGTTTAGACACTAGGATAAGATAAGGAACACACCCATTATAAAGAAATCACATTAGGATTCTCTTTTTAAGCTGTTCCTTAAAACACTAGTTCTTAGGAAATCTATTGGAGGCAGAAGCAGTCAAGGGTAGCCTAGGGTTAGGGTTAGGCTTAGGGTACGGCTTAGGGTACGGCTTAGGGTACGGGTTCGGGGAGGGCTTCGGGTACGGCGTAGGATATGGGTTAGGGTTAGTGTTAGGGTTAGTGTTAGGGTTAGGGCTCGGTTTAGGGTATTGGATAGGATTAGGGTACGTGTTAGGGTTAGGGTAGGGGTTAGGGTTAGGGTACGCGTTAGTGTTAGGTTATTTATTAAACCTATCCCACTCTCTAGATACCCCTTAGCACGTAAAGGAATATTATTTGGAGGTACAGCCATGGAGAAGAGTTTAGACACTAGGATAAGATAAGGAACACACCCATTATAAAGAAATCACATTAGGATTCTCTTTTTAAGCTGTTCCTTAAAACACTAGTGCTTAGGAAATCTATTGGAGGCAGAAGCATTCAAGGGTAGCCTAGGGTTAGGGTTAGGCTTAGGGTTAGGCTTAGGGTACGGCTTAGGGTACGGGTTTGGGGAGGGGTTCGGGAACGGCGTAGGTTTTGGGGTAGGGTTAGGGTTAGGGTTAGTGTTAGGGCTAGGGCTCGGTTTAGGGTACGGGTTAGGATTCGGGTACATGTTAGGGTTAGGGTAGGGGTAGGGTTAGGGTACGCGTTAGGGTTAGGGTAGTTATTAAACCTATCCCACTCTCTAGATACACCTTAGCACGTAAAGGAATATTATTTGGGGGTCCAGCCATGGAGAAGAGTTTAGACACTAGGATAAGATAAGGAACACACCCATTATAAAGAAATCACATTAGGATTCTCTTTTTAAGCTGTTCCTTAAAACACTAGTGCTTAGGAAATCTATTGGAGGCAGAAGCAGTCAAGGGAAGCCTAGGGTTAGGGTTAGGCTTAGGGTACGGCTTAGGGTACGGGTTGGGGAGGGCTTTGGTACGGCGTAGGGTATGGGTTAGGGTTAGGGTTAGTGTTAGGGTTAGGGCTCGGTTTAGGGTATTGGTTAGGATTAGGGTACGTGTTAGGATTAGGGTAGGGGTTAGCGTTAGGGTACGCGATAGTGTTAGGGTAGTTATTAAACCTAACCCAGTCTCTAGATACCCCTTAGCACGTAAAGGAATATTATTTGGAGGTCCAGCCATGGAGAAGAGTTTAGACACTAGGATAAGATAAGGAACACACCCATTATAAAGAAATCACATTAGGATTCTCTTTTTAAGCTGTTCCTTAAAACACTAGTGCTTAGGAAATCTATTGGAGGCAGAAGCATTCAAGGGTAGCCTAGGGTTAGGGTTAGGCATAGGGTTAGGCTTAGGGTACGGCTTAGGGTACGGGTTCGGGGAGGGGTTCGGGAACGGCGTAGGGTATGGGTTAGGGTTAGGGTTAGTGTTAGGGTTAGGGCTCGGTTTAGGGTACGGGTTAGGATTAGGGTACATGTTAGGGTTAGGGTAGGTGTTAGGGTTAGGGTACGCGTTAGGGTTAGGGTAGTTATTAAACCTATCCCACTCTCTAGATACACCTTAGCACGTAAAGGAATATTATTTGGGGGTCCAGCCATGGAGAAGAGTTTAGACACTAGGATAAGATAAGGAACACACCCATTATAAAGAAATCACATTAGGATTCTCTTTTTAAGCTGTTCCTTAAAACACTAGTGCTTAGGAAATCTATTGGAGGCAGAAGCAGTCAAGGGAAGCCTAGGGTTAGGGTTAGGCTTAGGGTACGGCTTAGGGTAAGGCTTAGGGTACGGGTTGGGGAGGGCTTTGGTACGGCGTAGGGTATGGGTTAGGGTTAGGGTTAGTGTTAGGGTTAGGGCTCGGTTTAGGGTATTGGTTAGGATTAGGGTACGTGTTAGGATTAGGGTAGGGGTTAGCGTTAGGGTACGCAATAGTGTTAGGGTAGTTATTAAACCTAACCCAGTCTCTAGATACCCCTTAGCACGTAAAGGAATATTATTTGGAGGTCCAGCCATGGAGAAGAGTTTAGACACTAGGATAAGATAAGGAACACACCCATTATAAAGAAATCACATTAGGATTCTCTTTTTAAGCTGTTCCTTAAAACACTAGTGCTTAGGAAATCTATTGGAGGCAGAAGCATTCAAGGGTAGCCTAGGGTTAGGGTTAGGCATAGGGTTAGGCTTAGGGTACGGCTTAGGGTACGGGTTCGGGGAAGGGTTCGGGAACGGCGTAGGGTATGGGTTAGGGTTAGGGTTAGGGTTAGTGTTAGGGTTAGGGCTCGGTTTAGGTTACGGATTAGGATTAGGGTACATGTTAGGGTTAGGGTAGGGGTTAGGGTTAGGGTACGCGTTAGGGTTAGGGTAGTTATTAAACCTATCCCACTCTCTAGATACCCCTTAGCACGTAAAGGAATATTATTTGGAGTTCCAGCCCTGGAGAAGAGTTTAGACACTAGGATAAGATAAGGAACACACCCATTATAAAGAAATCACATTAGGATTCTCTTTTTAAGCTGTTCCTTAAAACACTAGTTCTTAGGAAATCTATTGGAGGCAGAAGCAGTCAAGGGTAGCCTAAGGTTAGGGTTAGGCATAGGGTACGGCTTAGGGTACGGCTTAGGGTACGGGTTCGGGGAGGGCTTCGGGTACGGCGTAGGATATGGGTTAGGGTTAGTGTTAGGGTTAGGGCTCGGTTTAGGGTATTGGATAGGATTAGGGTACGTGTTAGGGTTAGGGTAGGGGTTAGGGTTAGGGTACGCGTTAGTGTTAGGTTATTTATTAAACCTATCCCACTCTCTAGATACCCCTTAGCACGTAAAGGAATATTATTTGGAGGTACAGCCATGGAGAAGAGTTTAGACACTAGGATAAGATAAGGAACACACCCATTATAAAGAAATCACATTAGGATTCTCTTTTTAAGCTGTTCCTTAAAACACTAGTGCTTAGGAAATCTATTGGAGGCAGAAGCATTCAAGGGTAGCCTAGGGTTAGGGTTAGGCTTAGGGTTAGGCTTAGGGTACGGCTTAGGGTACGGGTTTGGGGAGGGGTTCGGGAACGGCGTAGGTTTTGGGTTAGGGTTAGGGTTAGGGTTAGTGTTAGGGTTAGGGCTCGGTTTAGGGTACGGGTTAGGATTCGGGTACATGTTAGGGTTAGGGTAGGGGTAGGGTTAGGGTACGCGTTAGGGTTAGGGTAGTTATTAAACCTATCCCACTCTCTAGATACACCTTAGCACGTAAAGGAATATTATTTGGGGGTCCAGCCATGGAGAAGAGTTTAGACACTAGGATAAGATAAGGAACACACCCATTATAAAGAAATCACATTAGGATTCTCTTTTTAAGCTGTTCCTTAAAACACTAGTGCTTAGGAAATCTATTGGAGGCAGAAGCAGTCAAGGGAAGCCTAGGGTTAGGGTTAGGCTTAGGGTACGGCTTAGGGTACGGGTTGGGGAGGGCTTTGGTACGGCGTAGGGTATGGGTTAGGGTTAGGGTTAGTGTTAGGGTTAGGGCTCGGTTTAGGGTATTGGTTAGGATTAGGGTACGTGTTAGGATTAGGGTAGGGGTTAGCGTTAGGGTACGCGATAGTGTTAGGGTAGTTATTAAACCTAACCCAGTCTCTAGATACCCCTTAGCACGTAAAGGAATATTATATGGAGGTCCAGCCATGGAGAAGAGTTTAGACACTAGGATAAGATAAGGAACACACCCATTATAAAGAAATCACATTAGGATTCTCTTTTTAAGCTGTTCCTTAAAACACTAGTGCTTAGGAAATCTATTGGAGGCAGAAGCATTCAAGGGTAGCCTAGGGTTAGGGTTAGGAATAGGGTTAGGCTTAGGGTACGGCTTAGGGTACGGGTTCGGGGAGGGGTTCGGGAACGGCGTAGGGTATGGGTTAGGGTTAGGGTTAGTGTTAGGGTTAGGGCTCGGTTTAGGGTACGGGTTAGGATTAGGGTACATGTTAGGGTTAGGGTAGGTGTTAGGGTTAGGGTACGCGTTAGGGTTAGGGTAGTTATTAAACCTATCCCACTCTCTAGATACACCTTAGCACGTAAAGGAATATTATTTGGGGGTCCAGCCATGGAGAAGAGTTTAGACACTAGGATAAGATAAGGAACACACCCATTATAAAGAAATCACATTAGGATTCTCTTTTTAAGCTGTTCCTTAAAACACTAGTGCTTAGGAAATCTATTGGAGGCAGAAGCAGTCAAGGGAAGCCTAGGGTTAGGGTTAGGCTTAGGGTACGGCTTAGGGTAAGGCTTAGGGTACGGGTTGGGGAGGGCTTTGGTACGGCGTAGGGTATGGGTTAGGGTTAGGGTTAGTGTTAGGGTTAGGGCTCGGTTTAGGGTATTGGTTAGGATTAGGGTACGTGTTAGGATTAGGGTAGGGGTTAGCGTTAGGGTACGCAATAGTGTTAGGGTAGTTATTAAACCTAACCCAGTCTCTAGATACCCCTTAGCACGTAAAGGAATATTATTTGGAGGTCCAGCCATGGAGAAGAGTTTAGACACTAGGATAAGATAAGGAACACACCCATTATAAAGAAATCACATTAGGATTCTCTTTTTAAGCTGTTCCTTAAAACACTAGTGCTTAGGAAATCTATTGGAGGCAGAAGCAGTCAAGGGAAGCCTAGGGTTAGGGTTAGGCTTAGGGTACGGCTTAGGGTACGGGTTGGGGAGGGCTTTGGTACAGCGTAGGGTATGGGTTAGGGTTAGGGTTAGTGTTAGGGTTAGGGCTCGGTTTAGGGTATTGGTTAGGATTAGGGTACGTGTTAGGATTAGGGTAGGGGTTAGCGTTAGGGTACGCGATAGTGTTAGGGTAGTTATTAAACCTAACCCAGTCTCTAGATACCCCTTAGCACGTAAAGGAATATTATTTGGAGGTCCAGCCATGGAGAAGAGTTTAGACACTAGGATAAGATAAGGAACACACCCATTATAAAGAAATCACATTAGGATTCTCTTTTTAAGCTGTTCCTTAAAACACTAGTGCTTAGGAAATCTATTGGAGGCAGAAGCATTCAAGGGTAGCCTAGGGTTAGGGTTAGGCATACGGTTAGGCTTAGGGTACGGCTTAGGGTACGGGTTCGGGGAGGGGTTCGGGAACGGCGTAGGGTATGGGTTAGGGTTAGGGTTAGTGTTAGGGTTAGGGCTCGGTTTAGGGTACGGGTTAGGATTAGGGTACATGTTAGGGTTAGGGTAGGTGTTAGGGTTAGGGTACGCGTTAGGGTTAGGGTAGTTATTAAACCTATCCCACTCTCTAGATACACCTTAGCACGTAAAGGAATATTATTTGGGGGTCCAGCCATGGAGAAGAGTTTAGACACTAGGATAAGATAAGGAACACACCCATTATAAAGAAATCACATTAGGATTCTCTTTTTAAGCTGTTCCTTAAAACACTAGTGCTTAGGAAATCTATTGGAGGCAGAAGCAGTCAAGGGAAGCCTAGGGTTAGGGTTAGGCTTAGGGTACGGCTTAGGGTAAGGCTTAGGGTACGGGTTGGGGAGGGCTTTGGTACGGCGTAGGGTATGGGTTAGGGTTAGGGTTAGTGTTAGGGTTAGGGCTCGGTTTAGGGTATTGGTTAGGATTAGGGTACGTGTTAGGATTAGGGTAGGGGTTAGCGTTAGGGTACGCAATAGTGTTAGGGTAGTTATTAAACCTAACCCAGTCTCTAGATACCCCTTAGCACGTAAAGGAATATTATTTGGAGGTCCAGCCATGGAGAAGAGTTTAGACACTAGGATAAGATAAGGAACACACCCATTATAAAGAAATCACATTAGGATTCTCTTTTTAAGCTGTTCCTTAAAACACTAGTGCTTAGGAAATCTATTGGAGGCAGAAGCATTCAAGGGTAGCCTAGGGTTAGGGTTAGGCATAGGGTTAGGCTTAGGGTACGGCTTAGGGTACGGGTTCGGGGAAGGGTTCGGGAACGGCGTAGGGTATGGGTTAGGGTTAGGGTTAGGGTTAGTGTTAGGGTTAGGGCTCGGTTTAGGTTACGGATTAGGATTAGGGTACATGTTAGGGTTAGGGTAGGGGTTAGGGTTAGGGTACGCGTTAGGGTTAGGGTAGTTATTAAACCTATCCCACTCTCTAGATACCCCTTAGCACGTAAAGGAATATTATTTGGAGTTCCAGCCATGGAGAAGAGTTTAGACACTAGGATAAGATAAGGAACACACCCATTATAAAGAAATCACATTAGGATTCTCTTTTTAAGCTGTTCCTTAAAACACTAGTTCTTAGGAAATCTATTGGAGGCAGAAGCAGTCAAGGGTAGCCTAGGGTTAGGGTTAGGCTTAGGGTACGGCTTAGGGTACGGCTTAGGGTACGGGTTCGGGGAGGGCTTCGGGTACGGCGTAGGATATGGGTTAGGGTTAGTGTTAGGGTTAGTGTTAGGGTTAGGGCTCGGTTTAGGGTATTGGATAGGATTAGGGTACGTGTTAGGGTTAGGGTAGGGGTTAGGGTTAGGGTACGCGTTAGTGTTAGGTTATTTATTAAACCTATCCCACTCTCTAGATACCCCTTAGCACGTAAAGGAATATTATTTGGAGGTACAGCCATGGAGAAGAGTTTAGACACTAGGATAAGATAAGGAACACACCCATTATAAAGAAATCACATTAGGATTCTCTTTTTAAGCTGTTCCTTAAAACACTAGTGCTTAGGAAATCTATTGGAGGCAGAAGCATTCAAGGGTAGCCTAGGGTTAGGGTTAGGCTTAGGGTTAGGCTTAGGGTACGGCTTAGGGTACGGGTTTGGGGAGGGGTTCGGGAACGGCGTAGGTTTTGGGGTAGGGTTAGGGTTAGGGTTAGTGTTAGGGTTAGGGCTCGGTTTAGGGTACGGGTTAGGATTCGGGTACATGTTAGGGTTAGGGTAGGGGTAGGGTTAGGGTACGCGTTAGGGTTAGGGTAGTTATTAAACCTATCCCACTCTCTAGATACACCTTAGCACGTAAAGGAATATTATTTGGGGGTCCAGCCATGGAGAAGAGTTTAGACACTAGGAAAAGATAAGGAACACACCCATTATAAAGAAATCACATTAGGATTCTCTTTTTAAGCTGTTCCTTAAAACACTAGTGCTTAGGAAATCTATTGGAGGCAGAAGCAGTCAAGGGAAGCCTAGGGTTAGGGTTAGGCTTAGGGTACGGCTTAGGGTACGGGTTGGGGAGGGCTTTGGTACGGCGTAGGGTATGGGTTAGGGTTAGGGTTAGTGTTAGGGTTAGGGCTCGGTTTAGGGTATTGGTTAGGATTAGGGTACGTGTTAGGATTAGGGTAGGGGTTAGCGTTAGGGTACGCAATAGTGTTAGGGTAGTTATTAAACCTAACCCAGTCTCTAGATACCCCTTAGCACGTAAAGGAATATTATTTGGAGGTCCAGCCATGGAGAAGAGTTTAGACACTAGGATAAGATAAGGAACACACCCATTATAAAGAAATCACATTAGGATTCTCTTTTTAAGCTGTTCCTTAAAACACTAGTGCTTAGGAAATCTATTGGAGGCAGAAGCATTCAAGGGTAGCCTAGGGTTAGGGTTAGGCATAGGGTTAGGCTTAGGGTACGGCTTAGGGTACGGGTTCGGGGAAGGGTTCGGGAACGGCGTAGGGTATGGGTTAGGGTTAGGGTTAGGGTTAGTGTTAGGGTTAGGGCTCGGTTTAGGTTACGGATTAGGATTAGGGTACATGTTAGGGTTAGGGTAGGGGTTAGGGTTAGGGTACGCGTTAGGGTTAGGGTAGTTATTAAACCTATCCCACTCTCTAGATACCCCTTAGCACGTAAAGGAATATTATTTGGAGTTCCAGCCATGGAGAAGAGTTTAGACACTAGGATAAGATAAGGAACACACCCATTATAAAGAAATCACATTAGGATTCTCTTTTTAAGCTGTTCCTTAAAACACTAGTTCTTAGGAAATCTATTGGAGGCAGAAGCAGTCAAGGGTAGCCTAGGGTTAGGGTTAGGCTTAGGGTACGGCTTAGGGTACGGCTTAGGGTACGGATTCGGGGAGGGCTTCGGGTACGGCGTAGGATATGGGTTAGGGTTAGTGTTAGGGTTAGTGTTAGGGTTAGGGCTCGGTTTAGGGTATTGGATAGGATTAGGGTACGTGTTAGGGTTAGGGTAGGGGTTAGGGTTAGGGTACGCGTTAGTGTTAGGTTATTTATTAAACCTATCCCACTCTCTAGATACCCCTTAGCACGTAAAGGAATATTATTTGGAGGTACAGCCATGGAGAAGAGTTTAGACACTAGGATAAGATAAGGAACACACCCATTATAAAGAAATCACATTAGGATTCTCTTTTTAAGCTGTTCCTTAAAACACTAGTGCTTAGGAAATCTATTGGAGGCAGAAGCATTCAAGGGTAGCCTAGGGTTAGGGTTAGGCTTAGGGTTAGGCTTAGGGTACGGCTTAGGGTACGGGTTTGGGGAGGGGTTCGGGAACGGCGTAGGTTTTGGGTTAGGGTTAGGGTTAGGGTTAGTGTTAGGGTTAGGGCTCGGTTTAGGGTACGGGTTAGGATTCGGGTACATGTTAGGGTTAGGGTAGGGGTAGGGTTAGGGTACGCGTTAGGGTTAGGGTAGTTATTAAACCTATCCCACTCTCTAGATACACCTTAGCACGTAAAGGAATATTATTTGGGGGTCCAGCCATGGAGAAGAGTTTAGACACTAGGATAAGATAAGGAACACACCCATTATAAAGAAATCACATTAGGATTCTCTTTTTAAGCTGTTCCTTAAAACACTAGTGCTTAGGAAATCTATTGGAGGCAGAAGCAGTCAAGGGAAGCCTAGGGTTAGGGTTAGGCTTAGGGTACGGCTTAGGGTACGGGTTGGGGAGGGCTTTGGTACGGCGTAGGGTATGGGTTAGGGTTAGGGTTAGTGTTAGGGTTAGGGCTCGGTTTAGGGTATTGGTTAGGATTAGGGTACGTGTTAGGATTAGGGTAGGGGTTAGCGTTAGGGTACGCGATAGTGTTAGGGTAGTTATTAAACCTAACCCAGTCTCTAGATACCCCTTAGCACGTAAAGGAATATTATTTGGAGGTACAGCCATGGAGAAGAGTTTAGACACTAGGATAAGATAAGGAACACACCCATTATAAAGAAATCACATTAGGATTCTCTTTTTAAGCTGTTCCTTAAAACACTAGTGCTTAGGAAATCTATTGGAGGCAGAAGCATTCAAGGGTAGCCTAGGGTTAGGGTTAGGCTTAGGGTTAGGCTTAGGGTACGGCTTAGGGTACGGGTTTGGGGAGGGGTTCGGGAACGGTGTAGGTTTTGGGTTAGGGTTAGGGTTAGGGTTAGTGTTAGGGTTAGGGCTCGGTTTAGGGTACGGGTTAGGATTAGGGTACATGTTAGGGTTAGGGTAGGGGTAGGGTTAGGGTACGCGTTAGGGTTAGGGTAGTTATTAAACCTATCCCACTCTCTAGATACACCTTAGCACGTAAAGGAATATTATTTGGGGGTCCAGCCATGGAGAAGAGTTTAGACACTAGGATAAGATAAGGAACACACCCATTATAAAGAAATCACATTAGGATTCTCTTTTTAAGCTGTTCCTTAAAACACTAGTGCTTAGGAAATGTATTGGAGGCAGAAGCAGTCAAGGGAAGCCTAGGGTTAGGGTTAGGCTTAGGGTACGGCTTAGGGTACGGGTTGGGGAGGGCTTTGGTACGGCGTAGGGTATGGGTTAGGGTTAGGGTTAGTGTTAGGGTTAGGGCTCGGTTTAGGGTATTGGTTAGGATTAGGGTATGTGTTAGGGTTAGGGTAGGGGTTAGGGTTAGGGTACGCGTTAGTGTTAGGGTAGTTATTAAACCTATCCCACTCTCTAGATACCCCTTAGCACGTAAAGGACTATTATTTGGAGGTCCAGCCATGGAGAAGAGTTTAGACACTAGGATAAGATAAGGACACACCCATTATAAAGAAATCACATTAGGATTCTCTTTTTAAGCTGTTCCTTAAAACACTAGTGCTTAGGAAATCTATTGGAGGCAGAAGCATTCAAGAGTAACCTAGGGTTAGGGTTAGGCTTAGGGTACGGCTTAGGGTACGGCTTAGGGTACGGGTTCGGGGAAGGGTTCGGGAATGGCGTAGGGTATGGGTTAGGGTTAGGGTTAGGGTTAGTGTTAGGGTTAGGGCTCGGTTTAGGTTACGGATTAGGATTAGGGTACATGTTAGGATTAGGGTAGGGGTTAGGGTTAGGGTACGCGTTAGGGTTAGGGTAGTTATTAAACCTATCCCACTCTCTAGATACCCCTTAGCACGTAAAGGAATATTATTTGGAGTTCCAGCCATGGAGAAGAGTTTAGACACTAGGATAAGATAAGGAACACACCCATTATAAAGAAATCACATTAGGATTCTCTTTTTAAGCTGTTCCTTAAAACACTAGTTCTTAGGAAATCTATTGGAGGCAGAAGCAGTCAAGGGTAGCCTAGGGTTAGGGTTAGGCTTAGGGTACGGCTTAGGGTACGGCTTAGGGTACGGGTTCGGGGAGGGCTTCGGGTACGGCGTAGGATATGGGTTAGGGTTAGTGTTAGGGTTAGTGTTAGGGTTAGGGCTCGGTTTAGGGTACGGGTTAGGATTCGGGTACATGTTAGGGTTAGGGTAGCGGTAGGGTTAGGGTACGCGTTAGGGTTAGGGTAGTTATTAAACCTATCCCACTCTCTAGATACACCTTAGCACGTAAAGGAATATTATTTGGGGGTCCAGCCATGGAGAAGAGTTTAGACACTAGGATAAGATAAGGAACACACCCATTATAAAGAAATCACATTAGGATTCTCTTTTTAAGCTGTTCCTTAAAACACTAGTGCTTAGGAAATCTATTGGAGGCAGAAGCAGTCAAGGGAAGCCTAGGGTTAGGTTTAGGCTTAGGGTACGGCTTAGGGTAAGGCTTAGGGTACGGGTTGGGGAGGGCTTTGGTACGGCGTAGGGTATGGGTTAGGGTTAGGGTTAGTGTTAGGGTTAGGGCTCGGTTTAGGGTATTGGTTAGGATTAGGGTACGTGTTAGGATTAGGGTAGGGGTTAGCGTTAGGGTACGCGATAGTGTTAGGGTAGTTATTAAACCTAACCCAGTCTCTAGATACCCCTTAGCACGTAAAGGAATATTATTTGGAGGTCCAGCCATGGAGAAGAGTTTAGACACTAGGATAAGATAAGGAACACACCCATTATAAAGAAATCACATTAGGATTCTCTTTTTAAGCTGTTCCTTAAAACACTAGTGCTTAGGAAATCTATTGGAGGCAGAAGCATTCAAGGGTAGCCTAGGGTTAGGGTTAGGCATAGGGTTAGGCTTAGGGTACGGCTTAGGGTACGGGTTCGGGGAGGGGTTCGGGAACGGCGTAGGGTATGGGTTAGGGTTAGGGTTAGTGTTAGGGTTAGGGCTCGGTTTAGGGTACGGGTTAGGATTAGGGTACATGTTAGGGTTAGGGTAGGTGTTAGGGTTAGGGTACGCGTTAGGGTTAGGGTAGTTATTAAACCTATCCCACTCTCTAGATACACCTTAGCACGTAAAGGAATATTATTTGGGGGTCCAGCCATGGAGAAGAGTTTAGACACTAGGATAAGATAAGGAACACACCCATTATAAAGAAATCACATTAGGATTCTCTTTTTAAGCTGTTCCTTAAAACACTAGTGCTTAGGAAATCTATTGGAGGCAGAAGCAGTCAAGGGAAGCCTAGGGTTAGGGTTAGGCTTAGGGTACGGCTTAGGGTAAGGCTTAGGGTACGGGTTGGGGAGGGCTTTGGTACGGCGTAGGGTATGGGTTAGGGTTAGGGTTAGTGTTAGGGTTAGGGCTCGGTTTAGGGTATTGGTTAGGATTAGGGTACGTGTTAGGATTAGGGTAGGGGTTAGCGTTAGGGTACGCAATAGTGTTAGGGTAGTTATTAAACCTAACCCAGTCTCTAGATACCCCTTAGCACGTAAAGGAATATTATTTGGAGGTCCAGCCATGGAGAAGAGTTTAGACACTAGGATAAGATAAGGAACACACCCATTATAAAGAAATCACATTAGGATTCTCTTTTTAAGCTGTTCCTTAAAACACTAGTGCTTAGGAAATCTATTGGAGGCAGAAGCAGTCAAGGGTAGCCTAGGTTTAGGGTTAGGCTTAGGGTACGGCTTAGGGTACGGCTTAGGGTACGGGTTCGGGGAGGGCTTCGGGTACGGCGTAGGGTATGGGTTAGGGTTAGGGTTAGGGTTAGTGTTAGGGTTAGGGCTCGGTTTAGGGTATTGGTTAGGATTAGGGTACGTGTTAGGGTTAGGGTAGGGTTTAGGGTTAGGGTACGCGTTAGTGTTAGGGTAGTTATTAAACCTATCCGACTCTCTAGATACCCCTTAGCACGTAAAGGAATATTATTTGGAGGTCCAGCCATGGAGAAGAGTTTAGACACTAGGATAAGATAAGGAACACACCCATTATAAAGAAATCACATTAGGATTCTCTTTTTAAGCTGTTCCTTAAAACACTAGTGCTTAGGAAATCTATTGGAGGCAGAAGCAGTCAAGGGTAGCCTAGGGTTAGGGTTAGGTTTAGGGTACGGCTTAGGGTACGGCTTAGGGTACGGGTTCGGGGAGGGCTTCGGGTACGGCGTAGGGTATGGGTTAGGGTTAGGGTTAGGGTTAGTGTTAGGGTTAGGGCTCGGTTTAGGGTATTGGTTAGGATTAGGGTACGTGTTAGTGTTAGGGTAGGGGTTAGGGTTATGGTACGCGTTAGTGTTAGGGTAGTTATTAAACCTATCCCAGTCTCTAGATACCCCTTAGCACGTAAAGGAATATTATTTGGAGGTCCAGCCATGGAGAAGAGTTTAGACTCTAGGATAAGATAAGGAACACACCCATTATAAAAAATCACATTAGGATTCTCTTTTTAAATTGTTCCTTAAAACACTAGTGCCTAGGAAATCTATTGGTGGCAGAAGCAGTCAAGGGTAGCCTAGGGTTAGGGTTAGGCTTAGGGTACGGCTTAGGGTACGGCTTAGGGTACGGGTTCGGGGAGGGCTTCGGGTAGGGCGTAGGGTATGGGTTAGGGTTAGGGTTAGGGTAAGTGTTAGGGTTAGGGCTCGGTTTAGGGTATTGGTTAGGATTAGGTTATGTGTTAGGGTTAGGGTAGGGGTTAGGGTTAGGGTACGCGTTAGTGTTAGGGTAGTTATTAAACCTATCCCACTCTCTAGATACCCCTTAGCACGTAAAGGAATATTATTTGGAGGTCCAGCCATGGAGAAGAGTTTAGACACTAGGATAAGATAAGGACACACCCATTATAAAGAAATCACATTAGGATTCTCTTTTTAAGCTGTTCCTTAAAACACTAGTGCTTAGGAAATCTATTGGAGGCAGAAGCATTCAAGAGTAGCCTAGGGTTAGGGTTAGGCTTAGGGTACGGCTTAGGGTACGGCTTAGGGTACGGGTTCGGGGAAGGGTTCGGGAACGGCGTAGGGTATGGGTTAGGGTTAGGGTTAGGGTTAGTGTTAGGGTTAGGGCTCGGTTTAGGTTACGGATTAGGATTAGGGTACATGTTAGGGTTAGGGTAGGGGTTAGGGTTAGGGTACGCGTTAGGGTTAGGGTAGTTATTAAACCTATCCCACTCTCTAGATACCCCTTAGCACGTAAAGGAATATTATTTGGAGTTCCAGCCATGGAGAAGAGTTTAGACACTAGGATAAGATAAGGAACACACCCATTATAAAGAAATCACATTAGGATTCTCTTTTTAAGCTGTTCCTTAAAACACTAGTTCTTAGGAAATCTATTGGAGGCAGAAGCAGTCAAGGGTAGCCTAGGGTTAGGGTTAGGCTTAGGGTACGGCTTAGGGTACGGCTTAGGGTACGGGTTCGGGGAGGGCTTCGGGTACGGCGTAGGATATGGGTTAGGGTTAGTGTTAGGGTTAGTGTTAGGGTTAGGGCTCGGTTTAGGGTACGGGTTAGGATTCGGGTACATGTTAGGGTTAGGGTAGCGGTAGGGTTAGGGTACGCGTTAGGGTTAGGGTAGTTATTAAACCTATCCCACTCTCTAGATACACCTTAGCACGTAAAGGAATATTATTTGGGGGTCCAGCCATGGAGAAGAGTTTAGACACTAGGATAAGATAAGGAACACACCCATTATAAAGAAATCACATTAGGATTCTCTTTTTAAGCTGTTCCTTAAAACACTAGTGCTTAGGAAATCTATTGGAGGCAGAAGCAGTCAAGGGAAGCCTAGGGTTAGGTTTAGGCTTAGGGTACGGCTTAGGGTAAGGCTTAGGGTACGGGTTGGGGAGGGCTTTGGTACGGCGTAGGGTATGGGTTAGGGTTAGGGTTAGTGTTAGGGTTAGGGCTCGGTTTAGGGTATTGGTTAGGATTAGGGTACGTGTTAGGATTAGGGTAGGGGTTAGCGTTAGGGTACGCGATAGTGTTAGGGTAGTTATTAAACCTAACCCAGTCTCTAGATACCCCTTAGCACGTAAAGGAATATTATTTGGAGGTCCAGCCATGGAGAAGAGTTTAGACACTAGGATAAGATAAGGAACACACCCATTATAAAGAAATCACATTAGGATTCTCTTTTTAAGCTGTTCCTTAAAACACTAGTGCTTAGGAAATCTATTGGAGGCAGAAGCATTCAAGGGTAGCCTAGGGTTAGGGTTAGGCATAGGGTTAGGCTTAGGGTACGGCTTAGGGTACGGGTTCGGGGAGGGGTTCGGGAACGGCGTAGGGTATGGGTTAGGGTTAGGGTTAGTGTTAGGGTTAGGGCTCGGTTTAGGGTACGGGTTAGAATTAGGGTACATGTTAGGGTTAGGGTAGGTGTTAGGGTTAGGGTACGCGTTAGGGTTAGGGTAGTTATTAAACCTATCCCACTCTCTAGATACACCTTAGCACGTAAAGGAATATTATTTGGGGGTCCAGCCATGGAGAAGAGTTTAGACACTAGGATAAGATAAGGAACACACCCATTATAAAGAAATCACATTAGGATTCTCTTTTTAAGCTGTTCCTTAAAACACTAGTGCTTAGGAAATCTATTGGAGGCAGAAGCAGTCAAGGGAAGCCTAGGGTTAGGGTTAGGCTTAGGGTACGGCTTAGGGTAAGGCTTAGGGTACGGGTTGGGGAGGGCTTTGGTACGGCGTAGGGTATGGGTTAGGGTTAGGGTTAGTGTTAGGGTTAGGGCTCGGTTTAGGGTATTGGTTAGGATTAGGGTACGTGTTAGGATTAGGGTAGGGGTTAGCGTTAGGGTACGCAATAGTGTTAGGGTAGTTATTAAACCTAACCCAGTCTCTAGATACCCCTTAGCACGTAAAGGAATATTATTTGGAGGTCCAGCCATGGAGAAGAGTTTAGACACTAGGATAAGATAAGGAACACACCCATTATAAAGAAATCACATTAGGATTCTCTTTTTAAGCTGTTCCTTAAAACACTAGTGCTTAGGAAATCTATTGGAGGCAGAAGCAGTCAAGGGTAGCCTAGGTTTAGGGTTAGGCTTAGGGTACGGCTTAGGGTACGGCTTAGGGTACGGGTTCGGGGAGGGCTTCGGGTACGGCGTAGGGTATGGGTTAGGGTTAGGGTTAGGGTTAGTGTTAGGGTTAGGGCTCGGTTTAGGGTATTGGTTAGGATTAGGGTACGTGTTAGGGTTAGGGTAGGGTTTAGGGTTAGGGTACGCGTTAGTGTTAGGGTAGTTATTAAACCTATCCGACTCTCTAGATACCCCTTAGCACGTAAAGGAATATTATTTGGAGGTCCAGCCATGGAGAAGAGTTTAGACACTAGGATAAGATAAGGAACACACCCATTATAAAGAAATCACATTAGGATTCTCTTTTTAAGCTGTTCCTTAAAACACTAGTGCTTAGGAAATCTATTGGAGGCAGAAGCAGTCAAGGGTAGCCTAGGGTTAGGGTTAGGTTTAGGGTACGGCTTAGGGTACGGCTTAGGGTACGGGTTCGGGGAGGGCTTCGGGTACGGCGTAGGGTATGGGTTAGGGTTAGGGTTAGGGTTAGTGTTAGGGTTAGGGCTCGGTTTAGGGTATTGGTTAGGATTAGGGTACGTGTTAGTGTTAGGGTAGGGGTTAGGGTTATGGTACGCGTTAGTGTTAGGGTAGTTATTAAACCTATCCCAGTCTCTAGATACCCCTTAGCACGTAAAGGAATATTATTTGGAGGTCCAGCCATGGAGAAGAGTTTAGACTCTAGGATAAGATAAGGAACACACCCATTATAAAAAATCACATTAGGATTCTCTTTTTAAATTGTTCCTTAAAACACTAGTGCCTAGGAAATCTATTGGTGGCAGAAGCAGTCAAGGGTAGCCTAGGGTTAGGGTTAGGCTTAGGGTACGGCTTAGGGTACGGCTTAGGGTACGGGTTCGGGGAGGGCTTCGGGTAGGGCGTAGGGTATGGGTTAGGGTTAGGGTTAGGGTAAGTGTTAGGGTTAGGGCTCGGTTTAGGGTATTGGTTAGGATTAGGTTATGTGTTAGGGTTAGGGTAGGGGTTAGGGTTAGGGTACGCGTTAGTGTTAGGGTAGTTATTAAACCTATCCCACTCTCTAGATACCCCTTAGCACGTAAAGGAATATTATTTGGAGGTCCAGCCATGGAGAAGAGTTTAGACACTAGGATAAGATAAGGACACACCCATTATAAAGAAATCACATTAGGATTCTCTTTTTAAGCTGTTCCTTAAAACACTAGTGCTTAGGAAATCTATTGGAGGCAGAAGCATTCAAGAGTAGCCTAGGGTTAGGGTTAGGCTTAGGGTACGGCTTAGGGTACGGCTTAGGGTACGGGTTCGGGGAAGGGTTCGGGAACGGCGTAGGGTATGGGTTAGGGTTAGGGTTAGGGTTAGTGTTAGGGTTAGGGCTCGGTTTAGGTTACGGATTAGGATTAGGGTACATGTTAGGGTTAGGGTAGGGGTTAGGGTTAGGGTACGCGTTAGGGTTAGGGTAGTTATTAAACCTATCCCACTCTCTAGATACCCCTTAGCACGTAAAGGAATATTATTTGGAGTTCCAGCCATGGAGAAGAGTTTAGACACTAGGATAAGATAAGGAACACACCCATTATAAAGAAATCACATTAGGATTCTCTTTTTAAGCTGTTCCTTAAAACACTAGTTCTTAGGAAATCTATTGGAGGCAGAAGCAGTCAAGGGTAGCCTAGGGTTAGGGTTAGGCTTAGGGTACGGCTTAGGGTACGGCTTAGGGTACGGGTTCGGGGAGGGCTTCGGGTACGGCGTAGGATATGGGTTAGGGTTAGTGTTAGGGTTAGTGTTAGGGTTAGGGCTCGGTTTAGGGTATTGGATAGGATTAGGGTACGTGTTAGGGTTAGGGTAGGGGTTAGGGTTAGGGTACGCGTTAGTGTTAGGTTATTTATTAAACCTATCCCACTCTCTAGATACCCCTTAGCACGTAAAGGAATATTATTTGGAGGTACAGCCATGGAGAAGAGTTTAGACACTAGGATAAGATAAGGAACACACCCATTATAAAGAAATCACATTAGGATTCTCTTTTTAAGCTGTTCCTTAAAACACTAGTGCTTAGGAAATCTATTGGAGGCAGAAGCATTCAAGGGTAGCCTAGGGTTAGGGTTAGGCTTAGGGTTAGGCTTAGGGTACGGCTTAGGGTACGGGTTTGGGGAGGGGTTCGGGAACGGCGTAGGTTTTGGGTTAGGGTTAGGGTTAGGGTTAGTGTTAGGGTTAGGGCTCGGTTTAGGGTACGGGTTAGGATTCGGGTACATGTTAGGGTTAGGGTAGGTGTAGGGTTAGGGTACGCGTTAGGGTTAGGGTAGTTATTAAACCTATCCCACTCTCTAGATACACCTTAGCACGTAAAGGAATATTATTTGGGGGTCCAGCCATGGAGAAGAGTTTAGACACTAGGATAAGATAAGGAACACACCCATTATAAAGAAATCACATTAGGATTCTCTTTTTAAGCTGTTCCTTAAAACACTAGTGCTTAGGAAATCTATTGGAGGCAGAAGCAGTCAAGGGAAGCCTAGGGTTAGGGTTAGGCTTAGGGTACGGCTTAGGGTACGGGTTGGGGAGGGCTTTGGTACGGCGTAGGGTATGGGTTAGGGTTAGGGTTAGTGTTAGGGTTAGGGCTCGGTTTAGGGTATTGGTTAGGATTAGGGTACGTGTTAGGATTAGGGTAGGGGTTAGCGTTAGGGTACGCGATAGTGTTAGGGTAGTTATTAAACCTAACCCAGTCTCTAGATACCCCTTAGCACGTAAAGGAATATTATTTGGAGGTCCAGCCATGGAGAAGAGTTTAGACACTAGGATAAGATAAGGAACACACCCATTATAAAGAAATCACATTAGGATTCTCTTTTTAAGCTGTTCCTTAAAACACTAGTGCTTAGGAAATCTATTGGAGGCAGAAGCATTCAAGGGTAGCCTAGGGATAGGGTTAGGCATAGGGTTAGGCTTAGGGTACGGCTTAGGGTACGGGTTCGGGGAGGGGTTCGGGAACGGCGTAGGGTATGGGTTAGGGTTAGGGTTAGTGTTAGGGTTAGGGCTCGGTTTAGGGTACGGGTTAGGATTAGGGTACATGTTAGGGTTAGGGTAGGTGTTAGGGTTAGGGTACGCGTTAGGGTTAGGGTAGTTATTAAACCTATCCCACTCTCTAGATACACCTTAGCACGTAAAGGAATATTATTTGGGGGTCCAGCCATGGAGAAGAGTTTAGACACTAGGATAAGATAAGGAACACACCCATTATAAAGAAATCACATTAGGATTCTCTTTTTAAGCTGTTCCTTAAAACACTAGTGCTTAGGAAATCTATTGGAGGCAGAAGCAGTCAAGGGAAGCCTAGGGTTAGGGTTAGGCTTAGGGTACGGCTTAGGGTAAGGCTTAGGGTACGGGTTGGGGAGGGCTTTGGTACGGCGTAGGGTATGGGTTAGGGTTAGGGTTAGTGTTAGGGTTAGGGCTCGGTTTAGGGTATTGGTTAGGATTAGGGTACGTGTTAGGATTAGGGTAGGGGTTAGCGTTAGGGTACGCAATAGTGTTAGGGTAGTTATTAAACCTAACCCAGTCTCTAGATACCCCTTAGCACGTAAAGGAATATTATTTGGAGGTCCAGCCATGGAGAAGAGTTTAGACACTAGGATAAGATAAGGAACACACCCATTATAAAGAAATCACATTAGGATTCACTTTTTAAGCTGTTCCTTAAAACACTAGTGCTTAGGAAATCTATTGGAGGCAGAAGCATTCAAGGGTAGCCTAGGGTTAGGGTTAGGCATAGGGTTAGGCTTAGGGTACGGCTTAGGGTACGGGTTCGGGGAAGGGTTCGGGAACGGCGTAGGGTATGGGTTAGGGTTAGGGTTAGGGTTAGTGTTAGGGTTAGGGCTCGGTTTAGGTTACGGATTAGGATTAGGGTACATGTTAGGGTTAGGGTAGGGGTTAGGGTTAGGGTACGCGTTAGGGTTAGGGTAGTTATTAAACCTATCCCACTCTCTAGATACCCCTTAGCACGTAAAGGAATATTATTTGGAGTTCCAGCCATGGAGAAGAGTTTAGACACTAGGATAAGATAAGGAACACACCCATTATAAAGAAATCACATTAGGATTCTCTTTTTAAGCTGTTCCTTAAAACACTAGTTCTTAGGAAATCTATTGGAGGCAGAAGCAGTCAAGGGTAGCCTAGGGTTAGGGTTAGGCTTAGGGTACGGCTTAGGGTACGGCTTAGGGTACGGGTTCGGGGAGGGCTTCGGGTACGGCGTAGGATATGGGTTAGGGTTAGTGTTAGGGTTAGTGTTAGGGTTAGGGCTCGGTTTAGGGTATTGGATAGGATTAGGGTACGTGTTAGGGTTAGGGTAGGGGTTAGGGTTAGGGTACGCGTTAGTGTTAGGTTATTTATTAAACCTATCCCACTCTCTAGATACCCCTTAGCACGTAAAGGAATATTATTTGGAGGTCCAGCCATGGAGAAGAGTTTAGACACTAGGATAAGATAAGGAACACACCCATTATAAAGAAATCACATTAGGATTCTCTTTTTAAGCTGTTCCTTAAAACACTAGTGCTTAGGAAATCTATTGGAGGCAGAAGCATTCAAGGGTAGCCTAGGGTTAGGGTTAGGCTTAGGGTTAGGCTTAGGGTACGGCTTAGGGTACGGGTTTGGGGAGGGGTTCGGGAACGGCGTAGGTTTTGGGTTAGGGTTAGGGTTAGGGTTAGTGTTAGGGTTAGGGCTCGGTTTAGGGTACGGGTTAGGATTCGGGTACATGTTAGGGTTAGGGTAGGGGTAGGGTTAGGGTACGCGTTAGGGTTAGGGTAGTTATTAAACCTATCCCACTCTCTAGATACACCTTAGCACGTAAAGGAATATTATTTGGGGGTCCAGCCATGGAGAAGAGTTTAGACACTAGGATAAGATAAGGAACACACCCATTATAAAGAAATCACATTAGGATTCTCTTTTTAAGCTGTTCCTTAAAACACTAGTGCTTAGGAAATCTATTGGAGGCAGAAGCAGTCAAGGGAAGCCTAGGGTTAGGGTTAGGCTTAGGGTACGGCTTAGGGTACGGGGTGGGGAGGGCTTTGGTACGGCGTAGGGTATGGGTTAGGGTTAGGGTTAGTGTTAGGGTTAGGGCTCGGTTTAGGGTATTGGTTAGGATTAGGGTACGTGTTAGGATTAGGGTAGGGGTTAGCGTTAGGGTACGCAATAGTGTTAGGGTAGTTATTAAACCTAACCCAGTCTCTAGATACCCCTTAGCACGTAAAGGAATATTATTTGGAGGTCCAGCCATGGAGAAGAGTTTAGACACTAGGATAAGATAAGGAACACACCCATTATAAAGAAATCACATTAGGATTCTCTTTTTAAGCTGTTCCTTAAAACACTAGTGCTTAGGAAATCTATTGGAGGCAGAAGCATTCAAGGGTAGCCTAGGGTTAGGGTTAGGCATAGGGTTAGGCTTAGGGTACGGCTTAGGGTACGGGTTCGGGGAGGGGTTCGGGAACGGCGTAGGGTATGGGTTAGGGTTAGGGTTAGTGTTAGGGTTAGGGCTCGGTTTAGGGTACGGGTTAGGATTAGGGTACATGTTAGGGTTAGGGTAGGTGTTAGGGTTAGGGTACGCGTTAGGGTTAGGGTAGTTATTAAACCTATCCCACTCTCTAGATACACCTTAGCACGTAAAGGAATATTATTTGGGGGTCCAGCCATGGAGAAGAGTTTAGACACTAGGATAAGATAAGGAACACACCCATTATAAAGAAATCACATTAGGATTCTCTTTTTAAGCTGTTCCTTAAAACACTAGTGCTTAGGAAATCTATTGGAGGCAGAAGCAGTCAAGGGAAGCCTAGGGTTAGGGTTAGGCTTAGGGTACGGCTTAGGGTAAGGCTTAGGGTACGGGTTGGGGAGGGCTTTGGTACGGCGTAGGGTATGGGTTAGGGTTAGGGTTAGTGTTAGGGTTAGGGCTCGGTTTAGGGTATTGGTTAGGATTAGGGTACGTGTTAGGATTAGGGTAGGGGTTAGCGTTAGGGTACGCAATAGTGTTAGGGTAGTTATTAAACCTAACCCAGTCTCTAGATACCCCTTAGCACGTAAAGGAATATTATTTGGAGGTCCAGCCATGGAGAAGAGTTTAGACACTAGGATAAGATAAGGAACACACCCATTATAAAGAAATCACATTAGGATTCTCTTTTTAAGCTGTTCCTTAAAACACTAGTGCTTAGGAAATCTATTGGAGGCAGAAGCAGTCAAGGGAAGCCTAGGGTTAGGGTTAGGCTTAGGGTACGGCTTAGGGTACGGGTTGGGGAGGGCTTTGGTACGGCGTAGGGTATGGGTTAGGGTTAGGGTTAGTGTTAGGGTTAGGGCTCGGTTTAGGGTATTGGTTAGGATTAGGGTACGTGTTAGGATTAGGGTAGGGGTTAGCGTTAGGGTACGCGATAGTGTTAGGGTAGTTATTAAACCTAACCCAGTCTCTAGATACCCCTTAGCACGTAAAGGAATATTATTTGGAGGTCCAGCCATGGAGAAGAGTTTAGACACTAGGATAAGATAAGGAACACACCCATTATAAAGAAATCACATTAGGATTCTCTTTTTAAGCTGTTCCTTAAAACACTAGTGCTTAGGAAATCTATTGGAGGCAGAAGCATTCAAGGGTAGCCTAGGGTTAGGGTTAGGCATAGGGTTAGGCTTAGGGTACGGCTTAGGGTACGGGTTCGGGGAGGGGTTCGGGAACGGCGTAGGGTATGGGTTAGGGTTAGGGTTAGTGTTAGGGTTAGGGCTCGGTTTAGGGTACGGGTTAGGATTAGGGTACATGTTAGGGTTAGGGTAGGTGTTAGGGTTAGGGTACGCGTTAGGGTTAGGGTAGTTATTAAACCTATCCCACTCTCTAGATACACCTTAGCACGTAAAGGAATATTATTTGGGGGTCCAGCCATGGAGAAGAGTTTAGACACTAGGATAAGATAAGGAACACACCCATTATAAAGAAATCACATTAGGATTCTCTTTTTAAGCTGTTCCTTAAAACACTAGTGCTTAGGAAATCTATTGGAGGCAGAAGCAGTCAAGGGAAGCCTAGGGTTAGGGTTAGGCTTAGGGTACGGCTTAGGGTAAGGCTTAGGGTACGGGTTGGGGAGGGCTTTGGTACGGCGTAGGGTATGGGTTAGGGTTAGGGTTAGTGTTAGGGTTAGGGCTCGGTTTAGGGTATTGGTTAGGATTAGGGTACGTGTTAGGATTAGGGTAGGGGTTAGCGTTAGGGTACGCAATAGTGTTAGGGTAGTTATTAAACCTAACCCAGTCTCTAGATACCCCTTAGCACGTAAAGGAATATTATTTGGAGGTCCAGCCATGGAGAAGAGTTTAGACACTAGGATAAGATAAGGAACACACCCATTATAAAGAAATCACATTAGGATTCTCTTTTTAAGCTGTTCCTTAAAACACTAGTGCTTAGGAAATCTATTGGAGGCAGAAGCATTCAAGGGTAGCCTAGGGTTAGGGTTAGGCATAGGGTTAGGCTTAGGGTACGGCTTAGGGTACGGGTTCGGGGAAGGGTTCGGGAACGGCGTAGGGTATGGGTTAGGGTTAGGGTTAGGGTTAGTGTTAGGGTTAGGGCTCGGTTTAGGTTACGGATTAGGATTAGGGTACATGTTAGGGTTAGGGTAGGGGTTAGGGTTAGGGTACGCGTTAGGGTTAGGGTAGTTATTAAACCTATCCCACTCTCTAGATACCCCTTAGCACGTAAAGGAATATTATTTGGAGTTCCAGCCATGGAGAAGAGTTTAGACACTAGGATAAGATAAGGAACACACCCATTATAAAGAAATCACATTAGGATTCTCTTTTTAAGCTGTTCCTTAAAACACTAGTTCTTAGGAAATCTATTGGAGGCAGAAGCAGTCAAGGGTAGCCTAGGGATAGGGTTAGGCTTAGGGTACGGCTTAGGGTACGGCTTAGGGTACGGGTTCGGGGAGGGCTTCGGGTACGGCGTAGGATATGGGTTAGGGTTAGTGTTAGGGTTAGTGTTAGGGTTAGGGCTCGGCTTAGGGTATTGGATAGGATTAGGGTACGTGTTAGGGTTAGGGTAGGGGTTAGGGTTAGGGTACGCGTTAGTGTTAGGTTATTTATTAAACCTATCCCACTCTCTAGATACCCCTTAGCACGTAAAGGAATATTATTTGGAGGTACAGCCATGGAGAAGAGTTTAGACACTAGGATAAGATAAGGAACACACCCATTATAAAGAAATCACATTAGGATTCTCTTTTTAAGCTGTTCCTTAAAACACTAGTGCTTAGGAAATCTATTGGAGGCAGAAGCATTCAAGGGTAGCCTAGGGTTAGGGTTAGGCTTAGGGTTAGGCTTAGGGTACGGCTTAGGGTACGGGTTTGGGGAGGGGTTCGGGAACGGCGTAGGTTTTGGGGTAGGGTTAGGGTTAGGGTTAGTGTTAGGGTTAGGGCTCGGTTTAGGGTACGGGTTAGGATTCGGGTACATGTTAGCGTTAGGGTAGGGGTAGGGTTAGGGTACGCGTTAGGGTTAGGGTAGTTATTAAACCTATCCCACTCTCTAGATACACCTTAGCACGTAAAGGAATATTATTTGGGGGTCCAGCCATGGAGAAGAGTTTAGACACTAGGATAAGATAAGGAACACACCCATTATAAAGAAATCACATTAGGATTCTCTTTTTAAGCTGTTCCTTAAAACACTAGTGCTTAGGAAATCTATTGGAGGCAGAAGCAGTCAAGGGAAGCCTAGGGTTAGGGTTAGGCTTAGGGTACGGCTTAGGGTAAGGCTTAGGGTACGGGTTGGGGAGGGCTTTGGTACGGCGTAGGGTATGGGTTAGGGTTAGGGTTAGTGTTAGGGTTAGGGCTCGGTTTAGGGTATTGGTTAGGATTAGGGTACGTGTTAGGATTAGGGTAGGGGTTAGCGTTAGGGTACGCAATAGTGTTAGGGTAGTTATTAAACCTAACCCAGTCTCTAGATACCCCTTAGCACGTAAAGGAATATTATTTGGAGGTCCAGCCATGGAGAAGAGTTTAGACACTAGGATAAGATAAGGAACACACCCATTATAAAGAAATCACATTAGGATTCTCTTTTTAAGCTGTTCCTTAAAACACTAGTGCTTAGGAAATCTATTGGAGGCAGAAGCATTCAAGGGTAGCCTAGGGTTAGGGTTAGGCATAGGGTTAGGCTTAGGGTACGGCTTAGGGTACGGGTTCGGGGAAGGGTTCGGGAACGGCGTAGGGTATGGGTTAGGGTTAGGGTTAGGGTTAGTGTTAGGGTTAGGGCTCGGTTTAGGTTACGGATTAGGATTAGGGTACATGTTAGGGTTAGGGTAGGGGTTAGGGTTAGGGTACGCGTTAGGGTTAGGGTAGTTATTAAACCTATCCCACTCTCTAGATACCCCTTAGCACGTAAAGGAATATTATTTGGAGTTCCAGCCATGGAGAAGAGTTTAGACACTAGGATAAGATAAGGAACACACCCATTATAAAGAAATCACATTAGGATTCTCTTTTTAAGCTGTTCCTTAAAACACTAGTTCTTAGGAAATCTATTGGAGGCAGAAGCAGTCAAGGGTAGCCTAGGGTTAGGGTTAGGCTTAGGGTACGGCTTAGGGTACGGCTTAGGGTACGGGTTCGGGGAGGGCTTCGGGTACGGCGTAGGATATGGGTTAGGGTTAGTGTTAGGGTTAGTGTTAGGGTTAGGGCTCGGTTTAGGGTATTGGATAGGATTAGGGTACGTGTTAGGGTTAGGGTAGGGGTTAGGGTTAGGGTACGCGTTAGTGTTAGGTTATTTATTAAACCTATCCCACTCTCTAGATACCCCTTAGCACGTAAAGGAATATTATTTGGAGGTACAGCCATGGAGAAGAGTTTAGACACTAGGATAAGATAAGGAACACACCCATTATAAAGAAATCACATTAGGATTCTCTTTTTAAGCTGTTCCTTAAAACACTAGTGCTTAGGAAATCTGTTGGAGGCAGAAGCATTCAAGGGTAGCCTAGGGTTAGGGTTAGGCTTAGGGTTAGGCTTAGGGTACGGCTTAGGGTACGGGTTTGGGGAGGGGTTCGGGAACGGCGTAGGTTTTGGGTTAGGGTTAGGGTTAGGGTTAGTGTTAGGGTTAGGGCTCGGTTTAGGGTACGGGTTAGGATTCGGGTACATGTTAGGGTTAGGGTAGGGGTAGGGTTAGGGTACGCGTTAGGGTTAGGGTAGTTATTAAACCTATCCCACTCTCTAGATACACCTTAGCACGTAAAGGAATATTATTTGGGGGTCCAGCCATGGAGAAGAGTTTAGACACTAGGATAAGATAAGGAACACACCCATTATAAAGAAATCACATTAGGATTCTCTTTTTAAGCTGTTCCTTAAAACACTAGTGCTTAGGAAATCTATTGGAGGCAGAAGCAGTCAAGGGAAGCCTAGGGTTAGGGTTAGGCTTAGGGTACGGCTTAGGGTACGGGTTGGGGAGGGCTTTGGTACGGCGTAGGGTATGGGTTAGGGTTAGGGTTAGTGTTAGGGTTAGGGCTCGGTTTAGGGTATTGGTTAGGATTAGGGTACGTGTTAGGATTAGGGTAGGGGTTAGCGTTAGGGTACGCGATAGTGTTAGGGTAGTTATTAAACCTAACCCAGTCTCTAGATACCCCTTAGCACGTAAAGGAATATTATTTGGAGGTCCAGCCATGGAGAAGAGTTTAGACACTAGGATAAGATAAGGAACACACCCATTATAAAGAAATCACATTAGGATTCACTTTTTAAGCTG
Organism: Balaenoptera physalus; assembly: GCF_965194825.1. Classification (NCBI taxonomy): domain Eukaryota; kingdom Metazoa; phylum Chordata; class Mammalia; order Artiodactyla; family Balaenopteridae; genus Balaenoptera; species Balaenoptera physalus. The sequence goes on from NW_028126476.1 coordinate 1,009,303, forward strand.
TTCCTTAAAACACTAGTGCTTAGGAAATCTATTGGAGGCAGAAGCATTCAAGGGTAGCCTAGTGTTAGGGTTAGGCATAGGGTTAGGCTTAGGGTACGGCTTAGGGTACGGGTTCGGGGAAGGGTTCGGGAACGGCGTAGGGTATGGGTTAGGGTTAGGGTTAGGGTTAGTGTTAGGGTTAGGGCTCGGTTTAGGTTACGGATTAGGATTAGGGTACATGTTAGGGTTAGGGTAGGGGTTAGGGTTAGGGTACGCGTTAGGGTTAGGGTAGTTATTAAACCTATCCCACTCTCTAGATACCCCTTAGCACGTAAAGGAATATTATTTGGAGTTCCAGCCATGGAGAAGAGTTTAGACACTAGGATAAGATAAGGAACACACCCATTATAAAGAAATCACATTAGGATTCTCTTTTTAAGCTGTTCCTTAAAACACTAGTTCTTAGGAAATCTATTGGAGGCAGAAGCAGTCAAGGGTAGCCTAGGGTTAGGGTTAGGCTTAGGGTACGGCTTAGGGTACGGCTTAGGTTACGGGTTCGGGGAGGGCTTCGGGTACGGCGTAGGATATGGGTTAGGGTTAGTGTTAGGGTTAGTGTTAGGGTTAGGGCTCGGTTTAGGGTATTGGATAGGATTAGGGTACGTGTTAGGGTTAGGGTAGGGGTTAGGGTTAGGGTACGCGTTAGTGTTAGGTTATTTATTAAACCTATCCCACTCTCTAGATACCCCTTAGCACGTAAAGGAATATTATTTGGAGGTACAGCCATGGAGAAGAGTTTAGACACTAGGATAAGATAAGGAACACACCCATTATAAAGAAATCACATTAGGATTCTCTTTTTAAGCTGTTCCTTAAAACACTAGTGCTTAGGAAATCTATTGGAGGCAGAAGCATTCAAGGGTAGCCTAGGGTTAGGGTTAGGCTTAGGGTTAGGCTTAGGGTACGGCTTAGGGTACGGGTTTGGGGAGGGGTTCGGGAACGGCGTAGGTTTTGGGTTAGGGTTAGGGTTAGGGTTAGTGTTAGGGTTAGGGCTCGGTTTAGGGTACGGGTTAGGATTCGGGTACATGTTAGGGTTAGGGTAGGGGTAGGGTTAGGGTACGCGTTAGGGTTAGGGTAGTTATTAAACCTATCCCACTCTCTAGATACACCTTAGCACGTAAAGGAATATTATTTGGGGGTCCAGCCATGGAGAAGAGTTTAGACACTAGGATAAGATAAGGAACACACCCATTATAAAGAAATCACATTAGGATTCTCTTTTTAAGCTGTTCCTTAAAACACTAGTGCTTAGGAAATCTATTGGAGGCAGAAGCAGTCAAGGGAAGCCTAGGGTTAGGGTTAGGCTTAGGGTACGGCTTAGGGTACGGGTTGGGGAGGGCTTTGGTACGGCGTAGGGTATGGGTTAGGGTTAGGGTTAGTGTTAGGGTTAGGGCTCGGTTTAGGGTATTGGTTAGGATTAGGGTACGTGTTAGGATTAGGGTAGGGGTTAGCGTTAGGGTACGCAATAGTGTTAGGGTAGTTATTAAACCTAACCCAGTCTCTAGATACCCCTTAGCACGTAAAGGAATATTATTTGGAGGTCCAGCCATGGAGAAGAGTTTAGACACTAGGATAAGATAAGGAACACACCCATTATAAAGAAATCACATTAGGATTCACTTTTTAAGCTGTTCCTTAAAACACTAGTGCTTAGGAAATCTATTGGAGGCAGAAGCATTCAAGGGTAGCCTAGGGTTAGGGTTAGGCATAGGGTTAGGCTTAGGGTACGGCTTAGGGTACGGGTTCGGGGAAGGGTTCGGGAACGGCGTAGGGTATGGGTTAGGGTTAGGGTTAGGGTTAGTGTTAGGGTTAGGGCTCGGTTTAGGTTACGGATTAGGATTAGGGTACATGTTAGGGTTAGGGTAGGGGTTAGGGTTAGGGTACGCGTTAGGGTTAGGGTAGTTATTAAACCTATCCCACTCTCTAGATACCCCTTAGCACGTAAAGGAATATTATTTGGAGTTCCAGCCATGGAGAAGAGTTTAGACACTAGGATAAGATAAGGAACACACCCATTATAAAGAAATCACATTAGGATTCTCTTTTTAAGCTGTTCCTTAAAACACTAGTTCTTAGGAAATCTATTGGAGGCAGAAGCAGTCAAGGGTAGCCTAGGGTTAGGGTTAGGCTTAGGGTACGGCTTAGGGTACGGCTTAGGTTACGGGTTCGGGGAGGGCTTCGGGTACGGCGTAGGATATGGGTTAGGGTTAGTGTTAGGGTTAGTGTTAGGGTTAGGGCTCGGTTTAGGGTATTGGATAGGATTAGGGTACGTGTTAGGGTTAGGGTAGGGGTTAGGGTTAGGGTACGCGTTAGTGTTAGGTTATTTATTAAACCTATCCCACTCTCTAGATACCCCTTAGCACGTAAAGGAATATTATTTGGAGGTACAGCCATGGAGAAGAGTTTAGACACTAGGATAAGATAAGGAACACACCCATTATAAAGAAATCACATTAGGATTCTCTTTTTAAGCTGTTCCTTAAAACACTAGTGCTTAGGAAATCTATTGGAGGCAGAAGCATTCAAGGGTAGCCTAGGGTTAGGGTTAGGCTTAGGGTTAGGCTTAGGGTACGGCTTAGGGTACGGGTTTGGGGAGGGGTTCGGGAACGGCGTAGGTTTTGGGTTAGGGTTAGGGTTAGGGTTAGTGTTAGGGTTAGGGCTCGGTTTAGGGTACGGGTTAGGATTCGGGTACATGTTAGGGTTAGGGTAGGGGTAGGGTTAGGGTACGCGTTAGGGTTAGGGTAGTTATTAAACCTATCCCACTCTCTAGATACCCCTTAGCACGTAAAGGAATATTATTTGGAGTTCCAGCCATGGAGAAGAGTTTAGACACTAGGATAAGATAAGGAACACACCCATTATAAAGAAATCACATTAGGATTCTCTTTTTAAGCTGTTCCTTAAAACACTAGTTCTTAGGAAATCTATTGGAGGCAGAAGCAGTCAAGGGTAGCCTAGGGTTAGGGTTAGGCTTAGGGTACGGCTTAGGGTACGGGTTGGGGAGGGCTTTGGTACGGCGTAGGGTATGGGTTAGGGTTAGGGTTAGTGTTAGGGTTAGGGCTCGGTTTAGGGTATTGGTTAGGATTAGGGTACGTGTTAGGGTTAGGGTAGGGGTTAGCGTTAGGGTACGCGATAGTGTTAGGGTAGTTATTAAACCTAACCCAGTCTCTAGATACCCCTTAGCACGTAAAGGAATATTATTTGGAGGTCCAGCCATGGAGAAGAGTTTAGACACTAGGATAAGATAAGGAACACACCCATTATAAAGAAATCACATTAGGATTCTCTTTTTAAGCTGTTCCTTAAAACACTAGTGCTTAGGAAATCTATTGGAGGCAGAAGCATTCAAGGGTAGCCTAGGGTTAGGGTTAGGCATAGGGTTAGGCTTAGGGTACGGCTTAGGGTACGGGTTCGGGGAGGGGTTCGGGAACGGCGTAGGGTATGGGTTAGGGTTAGGGTTAGTGTTAGGGTTAGGGCTCGGTTTAGGGTACGGGTTAGGATTAGGGTACATGTTAGGGTTAGGGTAGGTGTTAGGGTTAGGGTACGCGTTAGGGTTAGGGTAGTTATTAAACCTATCCCACTCTCTAGATACACCTTAGCACGTAAAGGAATATTATTTGGGGGTCCAGCCATGGAGAAGAGTTTAGACACTAGGATAAGATAAGGAACACACCCATTATAAAGAAATCACATTAGGATTCTCTTTTTAAGCTGTTCCTTAAAACACTAGTGCTTAGGAAATCTATTGGAGGCAGAAGCAGTCAAGGGAAGCCTAGGGTTAGGGTTAGGCTTAGGGTACGGCTTAGGGTAAGGCTTAGGGTACGGGTTGGGGAGGGCTTTGGTACGGCGTAGGGTATGGGTTAGGGTTAGGGTTAGTGTTAGGGTTAGGGCTCGGTTTAGGGTATTGGTTAGGATTAGGGTACGTGTTAGGATTAGGGTAGGGGTTAGCGTTAGGGTACGCAATAGTGTTAGGGTAGTTATTAAACCTAACCCAGTCTCTAGATACCCCTTAGCACGTAAAGGAATATTATTTGGAGGTCCAGCCATGGAGAAGAGTTTAGACACTAGGATAAGATAAGGAACACACCCATTATAAAGAAATCACATTAGGATTCTCTTTTTAAGCTGTTCCTTAAAACACTAGTGCTTAGGAAATCTATTGGAGGCAGAAGCATTCAAGGGTAGCCTAGGGTTAGGGTTAGGCATAGGGTTAGGCTTAGGGTACGGCTTAGGGTACGGGTTCGGGGAAGGGTTCGGGAACGGCGTAGGGTATGGGTTAGGGTTAGGGTTAGGGTTAGTGTTAGGGTTAGGGCTCGGTTTAGGTTACGGATTAGGATTAGGGTACATGTTAGGGTTAGGGTAGGGGTTAGGGTTAGGGTACGCGTTAGGGTTAGGGTAGTTATTAAACCTATCCCACTCTCTAGATACCCCTTAGCACGTAAAGGAATATTATTTGGAGTTCCAGCCATGGAGAAGAGTTTAGACACTAGGATAAGATAAGGAACACACCCATTATAAAGAAATCACATTAGGATTCTCTTTTTAAGCTGTTCCTTAAAACACTAGTTCTTAGGAAATCTATTGGAGGCAGAAGCAGTCAAGGGTAGCCTAGGGTTAGGGTTAGGCTTAGGGTACGGCTTAGGGTACGGCTTAGGGTACGGGTTCGGGGAGGGCTTCGGGTACGGCGTAGGATATGGGTTAGGGTTAGTGTTAGGGTTAGTGTTAGGGTTAGGGCTCGGTTTAGGGTATTGGATAGGATTAGGGTACGTGTTAGGGTTAGGGTAGGGGTTAGGGTTAGGGTACGCGTTAGTGTTAGGTTATTTATTAAACCTATCCCACTCTCTAGATACCCCTTAGCACGTAAAGGAATATTATTTGGAGGTACAGCCATGGAGAAGAGTTTAGACACTAGGATAAGATAAGGAACACACCCATTATAAAGAAATCACATTAGGATTCTCTTTTTAAGCTGTTCCTTAAAACACTAGTGCTTAGGAAATCTATTGGAGGCAGAAGCATTCAAGGGTAGCCTAGGGTTAGGGTTAGGCTTAGGGTTAGGCTTAGGGTACGGCTTAGGGTAGGGGTTTGGGGAGGGGTTCGGGAACGGCGTAGGTTTTGGGTTAGGGTTAGGGTTAGGGTTAGTGTTAGGGTTAGGGCTCGGTTTAGGGTACGGGTTAGGATGCGGGTACATGTTAGGGTTAGGGTAGGGGTAGGGTTAGGATACGCGTTAGGGTTAGGGTAGTTATTAAACCTATCCCACTCTCTAGATACACCTTAGCACGTAAAGGAATATTATTTGGGGGTCCAGCCATGGAGAAGAGTTTAGACACTAGGATAAGATAAGGAACACACCCATTATAAAGAAATCACATTAGGATTCTCTTTTTAAGCTGTTCCTTAAAACACTAGTGCTTAGGAAATCTATTGGAGGCAGAAGCAGTCAAGGGAAGCCTAGGGTTAGGGTTAGGCTTAGGGTACGGCTTAGGGTACGGGTTGGGGAGGGCTTTGGTACGGCGTAGGGTATGGGTTAGGGTTAGGGTTAGTGTTAGGGTTAGGGCTCGGTTTAGGGTATTGGTTAGGATTAGGGTACGTGTTAGGATTAGGGTAGGGGTTAGCGTTAGGGTACGCAATAGTGTTAGGGTAGTTATTAAACCTAACCCAGTCTCTAGATACCCCTTAGCATGTAAAGGAATATTATTTGGAGGTCCAGCCATGGAGAAGAGTTTAGACACTAGGATAAGATAAGGAACACACCCATTATAAAGAAATCACATTAGGATTCACTTTTTAAGCTGTTCCTTAAAACACTAGTGCTTAGGAAATCTATTGGAGGCAGAAGCATTCAAGGGTAGCCTAGGGTTAGGGTTAGGCATAGGGTTAGGCTTAGGGTACGGCTTAGGGTACGGGTTCGGGGAAGGGTTCGGGAACGGCGTAGGGTATGGGTTAGGGTTAGGGTTAGGGTTAGTGTTAGGGTTAGGGCTCGGTTTAGGTTACGGATTAGGATTAGGGTACATGTTAGGGTTAGGGTAGGGGTTAGGGTTAGGGTACGCGTTAGGGTTAGGGTAGTTATTAAACCTATCCCACTCTCTAGATACCCCTTAGCACGTAAAGGAATATTATTTGGAGTTCCAGCCATGGAGAAGAGTTTAGACACTAGGATAAGATAAGGAACACACCCATTATAAAGAAATCACATTAGGATTCTCTTTTTAAGCTGTTCCTTAAAACACTAGTTCTTAGGAAATCTATTGGAGGCAGAAGCAGTCAAGGGTAGCCTAGGGTTAGGGTTAGGCTTAGGGTACGGCTTAGGGTACGGCTTAGGTTACGGGTTCGGGGAGGGCTTCGGGTACGGCGTAGGATATGGGTTAGGGTTAGTGTTAGGGTTAGTGTTAGGGTTAGGGCTCGGTATAGGGTATTGGATAGGATTAGGGTACGTGTTAGGGTTAGGGTAGGGGTTAGGGTTAGGGTACGCGTTAGTGTTAGGTTACTTATTAAACCTATCCCACTCTCTAGATACCCCTTAGCACGTAAAGGAATATTATTTGGAGGTACAGCCATGGAGAAGAGTTTAGACACTAGGATAAGATAAGGAACACACCCATTATAAAGAAATCACATTAGGATTCTCTTTTTAAGCTGTTCCTTAAAACACTAGTGCTTAGGAAATCTATTGTAGACAGAAGCATTCAAGGGTAGCCTAGGGTTAGGGTTAGGCTTAGGGTTAGGCTTAGGGTACGGCTTAGGGTACGGGTTGGGGAGGGCTTTGGTACGGCGTAGGGTATGGGTTAGGGTTAGGGTTAGTGTTAGGGTTAGGGCTCGGTTTAGGGTATTGGTTAGGATTAGGGTACGTGTTAGGGTTAGGGTAGGGGTTAGCGTTAGGGTACGCGATAGTGTTAGGGTAGTTATTAAACCTAACCCAGTCTCTAGATACCCCTTAGCACGTAAAGGAATATTATTTGGAGGTCCAGCCATGGAGAAGAGTTTAGACACTAGGATAAGATAAGGAACACACCCATTATAAAGAAATCACATTAGGATTCTCTTTTTAAGCTGTTCCTTAAAACACTAGTGCTTAGGAAATCTATTGGAGGCAGAAGCATTCAAGGGTAGCCTAGGGTTAGGGTTAGGCATAGGGTTAGGCTTAGGGTACGGCTTAGGGTACGGGTTCGGGGAGGGGTTCGGGAACGGCGTAGGGTATGGGTTAGGGTTAGGGTTAGTGTTAGGGTTAGGGCTCGGTTTAGGGTACGGGTTAGGATTAGGGTACATGTTAGGGTTAGGGTAGGTGTTAGGGTTAGGGTACGCGTTAGGGTTAGGGTAGTTATTAAACCTATCCCACTCTCTAGATACACCTTAGCACGTAAAGGAATATTATTTGGGGGTCCAGCCATGGAGAAGAGTTTAGACACTAGGATAAGATAAGGAACACACCCATTATAAAGAAATCACATTAGGATTCTCTTTTTAAGCTGTTCCTTAAAACACTAGTGCTTAGGAAATCTATTGGAGGCAGAAGCAGTCAAGGGAAGCCTAGGGTTAGGGTTAGGCTTAGGGTACGGCTTAGGGTAAGGCTTAGGGTACGGGTTGGGGAGGGCTTTGGTACGGCGTAGGGTATGGGTTAGGGTTAGGGTTAGTGTTAGGGTTAGGGCTCGGTTTAGGGTATTGGTTAGGATTAGGGTACGTGTTAGGATTAGGGTAGGGGTTAGCGTTAGGGTACGCAATAGTGTTAGGGTAGTTATTAAACCTAACCCAGTCTCTAGATACCCCTTAGCACGTAAAGGAATATTATTTGGAGGTCCAGCCATGGAGAAGAGTTTAGACACTAGGATAAGATAAGGAACACACCCATTATAAAGAAATCACATTAGGATTCTCTTTTTAAGCTGTTCCTTAAAACACTAGTGCTTAGGAAATCTATTGGAGGCAGAAGCATTCAAGGGTAGCCTAGGGTTAGGGTTAGGCATAGGGTTAGGCTTAGGGTACGGCTTAGGGTACGGGTTCGGGGAAGGGTTCGGGAACGGCGTAGGGTATGGGTTAGGGTTAGGGTTAGGGTTAGTGTTAGGGTTAGGGCTCGGTTTAGGTTACGGATTAGGATTAGGGTACATGTTAGGGTTAGGGTAGGGGTTAGGGTTAGGGTACGCGTTAGGGTTAGGGTAGTTATTAAACCTATCCCACTCTCTAGATACCCCTTAGCACGTAAAGGAATATTATTTGGAGTTCCAGCCATGGAGAAGAGTTTAGACACTAGGATAAGATAAGGAACACACCCATTATAAAGAAATCACATTAGGATTCTCTTTTTAAGCTGTTCCTTAAAACACTAGTTCTTAGGAAATCTATTGGAGGCAGAAGCAGTCAAGGGTAGCCTAGGGTTAGGGTTAGGCTTAGGGTACGGCTTAGGGTACGGCTTAGGGTACGGGTTCGGGGAGGGCTTCGGGTACGGCGTAGGATATGGGTTAGGGTTAGTGTTAGGGTTAGTGTTAGGGTTAGGGCTCGGTTTAGGGTATTGGATAGGATTAGGGTACGTGTTAGGGTTAGGGTAGGGGTTAGGGTTAGGGTACGCGTTAGTGTTAGGTTATTTATTAAACCTATCCCACTCTCTAGATACCCCTTAGCACGTAAAGGAATATTATTTGGAGGTACAGCCATGGAGAAGAGTTTAGACACTAGGATAAGATAAGGAACACACCCATTATAAAGAAATCACATTAGGATTCTCTTTTTAAGCTGTTCCTTAAAACACTAGTGCTTAGGAAATCTATTGGAGGCAGAAGCATTCAAGGGTAGCCTAGGGTTAGGGTTAGGCTTAGGGTTAGGCTTAGGGTACGGCTTAGGGTAGGGGTTTGGGGAGGGGTTCGGGAACGGCGTAGGTTTTGGGTTAGGGTTAGGGTTAGGGTTAGTGTTAGGGTTAGGGCTCGGTTTAGGGTACGGGTTAGGATGCGGGTACATGTTAGGGTTAGGGTAGGGGTAGGGTTAGGATACGCGTTAGGGTTAGGGTAGTTATTAAACCTATCCCACTCTCTAGATACACCTTAGCACGTAAAGGAATATTATTTGGGGGTCCAGCCATGGAGAAGAGTTTAGACACTAGGATAAGATAAGGAACACACCCATTATAAAGAAATCACATTAGGATTCTCTTTTTAAGCTGTTCCTTAAAACACTAGTGCTTAGGAAATCTATTGGAGGCAGAAGCAGTCAAGGGAAGCCTAGGGTTAGGGTTAGGCTTAGGGTACGGCTTAGGGTACGGGTTGGGGAGGGCTTTGGTACGGCGTAGGGTATGGGTTAGGGTTAGGGTTAGTGTTAGGGTTAGGGCTCGGTTTAGGGTATTGGTTAGGATTAGGGTACGTGTTAGGATTAGGGTAGGGGTTAGCGTTAGGGTACGCAATAGTGTTAGGGTAGTTATTAAACCTAACCCAGTCTCTAGATACCCCTTAGCATGTAAAGGAATATTATTTGGAGGTCCAGCCATGGAGAAGAGTTTAGACACTAGGATAAGATAAGGAACACACCCATTATAAAGAAATCACATTAGGATTCACTTTTTAAGCTGTTCCTTAAAACACTAGTGCTTAGGAAATCTATTGGAGGCAGAAGCATTCAAGGGTAGCCTAGGGTTAGGGTTAGGCATAGGGTTAGGCTTAGGGTACGGCTTAGGGTACGGGTTCGGGGAAGGGTTCGGGAACGGCGTAGGGTATGGGTTAGGGTTAGGGTTAGGGTTAGTGTTAGGGTTAGGGCTCGGTTTAGGTTACGGATTAGGATTAGGGTACATGTTAGGGTTAGGGTAGGGGTTAGGGTTAGGGTACGCGTTAGGGTTAGGGTAGTTATTAAACCTATCCCACTCTCTAGATACCCCTTAGCACGTAAAGGAATATTATTTGGAGTTCCAGCCATGGAGAAGAGTTTAGACACTAGGATAAGATAAGGAACACACCCATTATAAAGAAATCACATTAGGATTCTCTTTTTAAGCTGTTCCTTAAAACACTAGTTCTTAGGAAATCTATTGGAGGCAGAAGCAGTCAAGGGTAGCCTAGGGTTAGGGTTAGGCTTAGGGTACGGCTTAGGGTACGGCTTAGGTTACGGGTTCGGGGAGGGCTTCGGGTACGGCGTAGGATATGGGTTAGGGTTAGTGTTAGGGTTAGTGTTAGGGTTAGGGCTCGGTATAGGGTATTGGATAGGATTAGGGTACGTGTTAGGGTTAGGGTAGGGGTTAGGGTTAGGGTACGCGTTAGTGTTAGGTTACTTATTAAACCTATCCCACTCTCTAGATACCCCTTAGCACGTAAAGGAATATTATTTGGAGGTACAGCCATGGAGAAGAGTTTAGACACTAGGATAAGATAAGGAACACACCCATTATAAAGAAATCACATTAGGATTCTCTTTTTAAGCTGTTCCTTAAAACACTAGTGCTTAGGAAATCTATTGTAGACAGAAGCATTCAAGGGTAGCCTAGGGTTAGGGTTAGGCTTAGGGTTAGGCTTAGGGTACGGCTTAGGGTACGGGTTTGGGGAGGGGTTCGGGAACGGCGTAGGTTTTGGGTTAGGGTTAGGGTTAGGGTTAGTGTTAGGGTTAGGGCTCGGTTTAGGGTACGGGTTAGGATTCGGGTACATGTTAGGGTTAGGGTAGGGGTAGGGTTAGGGTACGCGTTAGGGTTAGGGTAGTTATTAAACCTATCCCACTCTCTAGATACCCCTTAGCACGTAAAGGAATATTATTTGGAGTTCCAGCCATGGAGAAGAGTTTAGACACTAGGATAAGATAAGGAACACACCCATTATAAAGAAATCACATTAGGATTCTCTTTTTAAGCTGTTCCTTAAAACACTAGTTCTTAGGAAATCTATTGGAGGCAGAAGCAGTCAAGGGTAGCCTAGGGTTAGGGTTAGGCTTAGGGTACGGCTTAGGGTACGGGTTGGGGAGGGCTTTGGTACGGCGTAGGGTATGGGTTAGGGTTAGGGTTAGTGTTAGGGTTAGGGCTCGGTTTAGGGTATTGGTTAGGATTAGGGTACGTGTTAGGGTTAGGGTAGGGGTTAGCGTTAGGGTACGCGATAGTGTTAGGGTAGTTATTAAACCTAACCCAGTCTCTAGATACCCCTTAGCACGTAAAGGAATATTATTTGGAGGTCCAGCCATGGAGAAGAGTTTAGACACTAGGATAAGATAAGGAACACACCCATTATAAAGAAATCACATTAGGATTCTCTTTTTAAGCTGTTCCTTAAAACACTAGTGCTTAGGAAATCTATTGGAGGCAGAAGCATTCAAGGGTAGCCTAGGGTTAGGGTTAGGCATAGGGTTAGGCTTAGGGTACGGCTTAGGGTACGGGTTCGGGGAGGGGTTCGGGAACGGCGTAGGGTATGGGTTAGGGTTAGGGTTAGTGTTAGGGTTAGGGCTCGGTTTAGGGTACGGGTTAGGATTAGGGTACATGTTAGGGTTAGGGTAGGTGTTAGGGTTAGGGTACGCGTTAGGGTTAGGGTAGTTATTAAACCTATCCCACTCTCTAGATACACCTTAGCACGTAAAGGAATATTATTTGGGGGTCCAGCCATGGAGAAGAGTTTAGACACTAGGATAAGATAAGGAACACACCCATTATAAAGAAATCACATTAGGATTCTCTTTTTAAGCTGTTCCTTAAAACACTAGTGCTTAGGAAATCTATTGGAGGCAGAAGCAGTCAAGGGAAGCCTAGGGTTAGGGTTAGGCTTAGGGTACGGCTTAGGGTAAGGCTTAGGGTACGGGTTGGGGAGGGCTTTGGTACGGCGTAGGGTATGGGTTAGGGTTAGGGTTAGTGTTAGGGTTAGGGCTCGGTTTAGGGTATTGGTTAGGATTAGGGTACGTGTTAGGATTAGGGTAGGGGTTAGCGTTAGGGTACGCGATAGTGTTAGGGTAGTTATTAAACCTAACCCAGTCTCTAGATACCCCTTAGCACGTAAAGGAATATTATTTGGAGGTCCAGCCATGGAGAAGAGTTTAGACACTAGGATAAGATAAGGAACACACCCATTATAAAGAAATCACATTAGGATTCTCTTTTTAAGCTGTTCCTTAAAACACTAGTGCTTAGGAAATCTATTGGAGGCAGAAGCATTCAAGGGTAGCCTAGGGTTAGGGTTAGGCATAGGGTTAGGCTTAGGGTACGGCTTAGGGTACGGGTTCGGGGAGGGGTTCGGGAACGGCGTAGGGTATGGGTTAGGGTTAGGGTTAGTGTTAGGGTTAGGGCTCGGTTTAGGGTACGGGTTAGGATGCGGGTACATGTTAGGGTTAGGGTAGGGGTAGGGTTAGGATACGCGTTAGGGTTAGGGTAGTTATTAAACCTATCCCACTCTCTAGATACACCTTAGCACGTAAAGGAATATTATTTGGGGGTCCAGCCATGGAGAAGAGTTTAGACACTAGGATAAGATAAGGAACACACCCATTATAAAGAAATCACATTAGGATTCTCTTTTTAAGCTGTTCCTTAAAACACTAGTGCTTAGGAAATCTATTGGAGGCAGAAGCAGTCAAGGGTAGCCTAGGGTTAGGGTTAGGCTTAGGGTACGGCTTAGGGTACGGCTTAGGTTACGGGTTCGGGGAGGGCTTCGGGTACGGCGTAGGATATGGGTTAGGGTTAGTGTTAGGGTTAGTGTTAGGGTTAGGGCTCGGTATAGGGTATTGGATAGGATTAGGGTACGTGTTAGGGTTAGGGTAGGGGTTAGGGTTAGGGTACGCGTTAGTGTTAGGTTACTTATTAAACCTATCCCACTCTCTAGATACCCCTTAGCACGTAAAGGAATATTATTTGGAGGTACAGCCATGGAGAAGAGTTTAGACACTAGGATAAGATAAGGAACACACCCATTATAAAGAAATCACATTAGGATTCTCTTTTTAAGCTGTTCCTTAAAACACTAGTGCTTAGGAAATCTATTGTAGACAGAAGCATTCAAGGGTAGCCTAGGGTTAGGGTTAGGCTTAGGGTTAGGCTTAGGGTACGGCTTAGGGTACGGGTTTGGGGAGGGGTTCGGGAACGGCGTAGGTTTTGGGTTAGGGTTAGGGTTAGGGTTAGTGTTAGGGTTAGGGCTCGGTTTAGGGTACGGGTTAGGATTCGGGTACATGTTAGGGTTAGGGTAGGGGTAGGGTTAGGGTACGCGTTAGGGTTAGGGTAGTTATTAAACCTATCCCACTCTCTAGATACCCCTTAGCACGTAAAGGAATATTATTTGGAGTTCCAGCCATGGAGAAGAGTTTAGACACTAGGATAAGATAAGGAACACACCCATTATAAAGAAATCACATTAGGATTCTCTTTTTAAGCTGTTCCTTAAAACACTAGTTCTTAGGAAATCTATTGGAGGCAGAAGCAGTCAAGGGTAGCCTAGGGTTAGGGTTAGGCTTAGGGTACGGCTTAGGGTACGGGTTGGGGAGGGCTTTGGTACGGCGTAGGGTATGGGTTAGGGTTAGGGTTAGTGTTAGGGTTAGGGCTCGGTTTAGGGTATTGGTTAGGATTAGGGTACGTGTTAGGGTTAGGGTAGGGGTTAGCGTTAGGGTACGCGATAGTGTTAGGGTAGTTATTAAACCTAACCCAGTCTCTAGATACCCCTTAGCACGTAAAGGAATATTATTTGGAGGTCCAGCCATGGAGAAGAGTTTAGACACTAGGATAAGATAAGGAACACACCCATTATAAAGAAATCACATTAGGATTCTCTTTTTAAGCTGTTCCTTAAAACACTAGTGCTTAGGAAATCTATTGGAGGCAGAAGCATTCAAGGGTAGCCTAGGGTTAGGGTTAGGCATAGGGTTAGGCTTAGGGTACGGCTTAGGGTACGGGTTCGGGGAGGGGTTCGGGAACGGCGTAGGGTATGGGTTAGGGTTAGGGTTAGTGTTAGGGTTAGGGCTCGGTTTAGGGTACGGGTTAGGATTAGGGTACATGTTAGGGTTAGGGTAGGTGTTAGGGTTAGGGTACGCGTTAGGGTTAGGGTAGTTATTAAACCTATCCCACTCTCTAGATACACCTTAGCACGTAAAGGAATATTATTTGGGGGTCCAGCCATGGAGAAGAGTTTAGACACTAGGATAAGATAAGGAACACACCCATTATAAAGAAATCACATTAGGATTCTCTTTTTAAGCTGTTCCTTAAAACACTAGTGCTTAGGAAATCTATTGGAGGCAGAAGCAGTCAAGGGAAGCCTAGGGTTAGGGTTAGGCTTAGGGTACGGCTTAGGGTAAGGCTTAGGGTACGGGTTGGGGAGGGCTTTGGTACGGCGTAGGGTATGGGTTAGGGTTAGGGTTAGTGTTAGGGTTAGGGCTCGGTTTAGGGTATTGGTTAGGATTAGGGTACGTGTTAGGATTAGGGTAGGGGTTAGCGTTAGGGTACGCAATAGTGTTAGGGTAGTTATTAAACCTAACCCAGTCTCTAGATACCCCTTAGCACGTAAAGGAATATTATTTGGAGGTCCAGCCATGGAGAAGAGTTTAGACACTAGGATAAGATAAGGAACACACCCATTATAAAGAAATCACATTAGGATTCTCTTTTTAAGCTGTTCCTTAAAACACTAGTGCTTAGGAAATCTATTGGAGGCAGAAGCATTCAAGGGTAGCCTAGGGTTAGGGTTAGGCATAGGGTTAGGCTTAGGGTACGGCTTAGGGTACGGGTTCGGGGAAGGGTTCGGGAACGGCGTAGGGTATGGGTTAGGGTTAGGGTTAGGGTTAGTGTTAGGGTTAGGGCTCGGTTTAGGTTACGGATTAGGATTAGGGTACATGTTAGGGTTAGGGTAGGGGTTAGGGTTAGGGTACGCGTTAGGGTTAGGGTAGTTATTAAACCTATCCCACTCTCTAGATACCCCTTAGCACGTAAAGGAATATTATTTGGAGTTCCAGCCATGGAGAAGAGTTTAGACACTAGGATAAGATAAGGAACACACCCATTATAAAGAAATCACATTAGGATTCTCTTTTTAAGCTGTTCCTTAAAACACTAGTTCTTAGGAAATCTATTGGAGGCAGAAGCAGTCAAGGGTAGCCTAGGGTTAGGGTTAGGCTTAGGGTACGGCTTAGGGTACGGCTTAGGGTACGGGTTCGGGGAGGGCTTCGGGTACGGCGTAGGATATGGGTTAGGGTTAGTGTTAGGGTTAATGTTAGGGTTAGGGCTCGGTTTAGGGTATTGGATAGGATTAGGGTACGTGTTAGGATTAGGGTAGGGGTTAGCGTTAGGGTACGCAATAGTGTTAGGGTAGTTATTAAACCTAACCCAGTCTCTAGATACCCCTTAGCACGTAAAGGAATATTATTTGGAGGTCCAGCCATGGAGAAGAGTTTAGACACTAGGATAAGATAAGGAACACACCCATTATAAAGAAATCACATTAGGATTCACTTTTTAAGCTGTTCCTTAAAACACTAGTGCTTAGGAAATCTATTGGAGGCAGAAGCATTCAAGGGTAGCCTAGGGTTAGGGTTAGGCATAGGGTTAGGCTTAGGGTACGGCTTAGGGTACGGGTTCGGGGAAGGGTTCGGGAACGGCGTAGGGTATGGGTTAGGGTTAGGGTTAGGGTTAGTGTTAGGGTTAGGGCTCGGTTTAGGTTACGGATTAGGATTAGGGTACATGTTAGGGTTAGGGTAGGGGTTAGGGTTAGGGTACGCGTTAGGGTTAGGGTAGTTATTAAACCTATCCCACTCTCTAGATACCCCTTAGCACGTAAAGGAATATTATTTGGAGTTCCAGCCATGGAGAAGAGTTTAGACACTAGGATAAGATAAGGAACACACCCATTATAAAGAAATCACATTAGGATTCTCTTTTTAAGCTGTTCCTTAAAACACTAGTTCTTAGGAAATCTATTGGAGGCAGAAGCAGTCAAGGGTAGCCTAGGGTTAGGGTTAGGCTTAGGGTACGGCTTAGGGTACGGCTTAGGTTACGGGTTCGGGGAGGGCTTCGGGTACGGCGTAGGATATGGGTTAGGGTTAGTGTTAGGGTTAGTGTTAGGGTTAGGGCTCGGTTTAGGGTATTGGATAGGATTAGGGTACGTGTTAGGTTTAGGGTAGGGGTTAGGGTTAGGGTACGCGTTAGTGTTAGGTTATTTATTAAACCTATCCCACTCTCTAGATACCCCTTAGCACGTAAAGGAATATTATTTGGAGGTACAGCCATGGAGAAGAGTTTAGACACTAGGATAAGATAAGGAACACACCCATTATAAAGAAATCACATTAGGATTCTCTTTTTAAGCTGTTCCTTAAAACACTAGTGCTTAGGAAATCTATTGGAGGCAGAAGCATTCAAGGGTAGCCTAGGGTTAGGGTTAGGCTTAGGGTTAGGCTTAGGGTACGGCTTAGGGTACGGGTTTGGGGAGGGGTTCGGGAACGGCGTAGGTTTTGGGTTAGGGTTAGGGTTAGGGTTAGTGTTAGGGTTAGGGCTCGGTTTAGGGTACGGGTTAGGATTCGGGTACATGTTAGGGTTAGGGTAGGGGTAGGGTTAGGGTACGCGTTAGGGTTAGGGTAGTTATTAAACCTATCCCACTCTCTA
Source organism: Balaenoptera physalus (assembly GCF_965194825.1). NCBI lineage: Eukaryota > Metazoa > Chordata > Mammalia > Artiodactyla > Balaenopteridae > Balaenoptera > Balaenoptera physalus. The sequence goes on from NW_028126476.1 coordinate 1,025,858, forward strand.
GATACACCTTAGCACGTAAAGGAATATTATTTGGGGGTCCAGCCATGGAGAAGAGTTTAGACACTAGGATAAGATAAGGAACACACCCATTATAAAGAAATCACATTAGGATTCTCTTTTTAAGCTGTTCCTTAAAACACTAGTGCTTAGGAAATCTATTGGAGGCAGAAGCAGTCAAGGGAAGCCTAGGGTTAGGGTTAGGCTTAGGGTACGGCTTAGGGTACGGGTTGGGGAGGGCTTTGGTACGGCGTAGGGTATGGGTTAGGGTTAGGGTTAGTGTTAGGGTTAGGGCTCGGTTTAGGGTATTGGTTAGGATTAGGGTACGTGTTAGGATTAGGGTAGGGGTTAGCGTTAGGGTACGCAATAGTGTTAGGGTAGTTATTAAACCTAACCCAGTCTCTAGATACCCCTTAGCACGTAAAGGAATATTATTTGGAGGTCCAGCCATGGAGAAGAGTTTAGACACTAGGATAAGATAAGGAACACACCCATTATAAAGAAATCACATTAGGATTCACTTTTTAAGCTGTTCCTTAAAACACTAGTGCTTAGGAAATCTATTGGAGGCAGAAGCATTCAAGGGTAGCCTAGGGTTAGGGTTAGGCATAGGGTTAGGCTTAGGGTACGGCTTAGGGTACGGGTTCGGGGAAGGGTTCGGGAACGGCGTAGGGTATGGGTTAGGGTTAGGGTTAGGGTTAGTGTTAGGGTTAGGGCTCGGTTTAGGTTACGGATTAGGATTAGGGTACATGTTAGGGTTAGGGTAGGGGTTAGGGTTAGGGTACGCGTTAGGGTTAGGGTAGTTATTAAACCTATCCCACTCTCTAGATACCCCTTAGCACGTAAAGGAATATTATTTGGAGGTACAGCCATGGAGAAGAGTTTAGACACTAGGATAAGATAAGGAACACACCCATTATAAAGAAATCACATTAGGATTCTCTTTTTAAGCTGTTCCTTAAAACACTAGTGCTTAGGAAATCTATTGGAGGCAGAAGCATTCAAGGGTAGCCTAGGGTTAGGGTTAGGCTTAGGGTTAGGCTTAGGGTACGGCTTAGGGTACGGGTTTGGGGAGGGGTTCGGGAACGGCGTAGGTTTTGGGTTAGGGTTAGGGTTAGGGTTAGTGTTAGGGTTAGGGCTCGGTTTAGGGTACGGGTTAGGATTCGGGTACATGTTAGGGTTAGGGTAGGGGTAGGGTTAGGGTACGCGTTAGGGTTAGGGTAGTTATTAAACCTATCCCACTCTCTAGATACACCTTAGCACGTAAAGGAATATTATTTGGGGGTCCAGCCATGGAGAAGAGTTTAGACACTAGGATAAGATAAGGAACACACCCATTATAAAGAAATCACATTAGGATTCTCTTTTTAAGCTGTTCCTTAAAACACTAGTGCTTAGGAAATCTATTGGAGGCAGAAGCAGTCAAGGGAAGCCTAGGGTTAGGGTTAGGCTTAGGGTACGGCTTAGGGTACGGGTTGGGGAGGGCTTTGGTACGGCGTAGGGTATGGGTTAGGGTTAGGGTTAGTGTTAGGGTTAGGGCTCGGTTTAGGGTATTGGTTAGGATTAGGGTACGTGTTAGGATTAGGGTAGGGGTTAGCGTTAGGGTACGCGATAGTGTTAGGGTAGTTATTAAACCTAACCCAGTCTCTAGATACCCCTTAGCACGTAAAGGAATATTATTTGGAGGTCCAGCCATGGAGAAGAGTTTAGACACTAGGATAAGATAAGGAACACACCCATTATAAAGAAATCACATTAGGATTCTCTTTTTAAGCTGTTCCTTAAAACACTAGTGCTTAGGAAATCTATTGGAGGCAGAAGCATTCAAGGGTAGCCTAGGGTTAGGGTTAGGCATAGGGTTAGGCTTAGGGTACGGCTTAGGGTACGGGTTCGGGGAGGGGTTCGGGAACGGCGTAGGGTATGGGTTAGGGTTAGGGTTAGTGTTAGGGTTAGGGCTCGGTTTAGGGTACGGGTTAGGATTAGGGTACATGTTAGGGTTAGGGTAGGTGTTAGGGTTAGGGTACGCGTTAGGGTTAGGGTAGTTATTAAACCTATCCCACTCTCTAGATACACCTTAGCACGTAAAGGAATATTATTTGGGGGTCCAGCCATGGAGAAGAGTTTAGACACTAGGATAAGATAAGGAACACACCCATTATAAAGAAATCACATTAGGATTCTCTTTTTAAGCTGTTCCTTAAAACACTAGTGCTTAGGAAATCTATTGGAGGCAGAAGCAGTCAAGGGAAGCCTAGGGTTAGGGTTAGGCTTAGGGTACGGCTTAGGGTAAGGCTTAGGGTACGGGTTGGGGAGGGCTTTGGTACGGCGTAGGGTATGGGTTAGGGTTAGGGTTAGTGTTAGGGTTAGGGCTCGGTTTAGGGTATTGGTTAGGATTAGGGTACGTGTTAGGATTAGGGTAGGGGTTAGCGTTAGGGTACGCAATAGTGTTAGGGTAGTTATTAAACCTAACCCAGTCTCTAGATACCCCTTAGCACGTAAAGGAATATTATTTGGAGGTCCAGCCATGGAGAAGAGTTTAGACACTAGGATAAGATAAGGAACACACCCATTATAAAGAAATCACATTAGGATTCTCTTTTTAAGCTGTTCCTTAAAACACTAGTGCTTAGGAAATCTATTGGAGGCAGAAGCAGTCAAGGGAAGCCTAGGGTTAGGGTTAGGCTTAGGGTACGGCTTAGGGTAAGGCTTAGGGTACGGGTTGGGGAGGGCTTTGGTACGGCGTAGGGTATGGGTTAGGGTTAGGGTTAGTGTTAGGGTTAGGGCTCGGTTTAGGGTATTGGTTAGGATTAGGGTACGTGTTAGGATTAGGGTAGGGGTTAGCGTTAGGGTACGCAATAGTGTTAGGGTAGTTATTAAACCTAACCCAGTCTCTAGATACCCCTTAGCACGTAAAGGAATATTATTTGCAGGTCCAGCCATGGAGAAGAGTTTAGACACTAGGATAAGATAAGGAACACACCCATTATAAAGAAATCACATTAGGATTCTCTTTTTAAGCTGTTCCTTAAAACACTAGTGCTTAGGAAATCTATTGGAGGCAGAAGCATTCAAGGGTAGCCTAGGGTTAGGGTTAGGCATAGGGTTAGGCTTAGGGTACGGCTTAGGGTACGGGTTCGGGGAAGGGTTCGGGAACGGCGTAGGGTATGGGTTAGGGTTAGGGTTAGGGTTAGTGTTAGGGTTAGGGCTCGGTTTAGGTTACGGATTAGGATTAGGGTACATGTTAGGGTTAGGGTAGGGGTTAGGGTTAGGGTACGCGTTAGGGTTAGGGTAGTTATTAAACCTATCCCACTCTCTAGATACCCCTTAGCACGTAAAGGAATATTATTTGGAGTTCCAGCCATGGAGAAGAGTTTAGACACTAGGATAAGATAAGGAACACACCCATTATAAAGAAATCACATTAGGATTCTCTTTTTAAGCTGTTCCTTAAAACACTAGTTCTTAGGAAATCTATTGGAGGCAGAAGCAGTCAAGGGTAGCCTAGGGTTAGGGTTAGGCTTAGGGTACGGCTTAGGGTACGGCTTAGGGTACGGGTTCGGGGAGGGCTTCGGGTACGGCGTAGGATATGGGTTAGGGTTAGTGTTAGGGTTAGTGTTAGGGCTCGGTTTAGGGTATTGGATAGGATTAGGGTACGTGTTAGGGTTAGGGTAGGGGTTAGGGTTAGGGTACGCATTAGTGTTAGGTTATTTATTAAACCTATCCCACTCTCTAGATACCCCTTAGCACGTAAAGGAATATTATTTGGAGGTACAGCCATGGAGAAGAGTTTAGACACTAGGATAAGATAAGGAACACACCCATTATAAAGAAATCACATTAGGATTCTCTTTTTAAGCTGTTCCTTAAAACACTAGTGCTTAGGAAATCTATTGGAGGCAGAAGCATTCAAGGGTAGCCTAGGGTTAGGGTTAGGCTTAGGGTTAGGCTTAGGGTACGGCTTAGGGTACGGGTTTGGGGAGGGGTTCGGGAACGGCGTAGGTTTTGGGGTAGGGTTAGGGTTAGGGTTAGTGTTAGGGTTAGGGCTCGGTTTAGGGTACGGGTTAGGATTCGGGTACATGTTAGGGTTAGGGTAGGGGTAGGGTTAGGGTACGCGTTAGGGTTAGGGTAGTTATTAAACCTATCCCACTCTCTAGATACACCTTAGCACGTAAAGGAATATTATTTGGGGGTCCAGCCATGGAGAAGAGTTTAGACACTAGGATAAGATAAGGAACACACCCATTATAAAGAAATCACATTAGGATTCTCTTTTTAAGCTGTTCCTTAAAACACTAGTGCTTAGGAAATGTATTGGAGGCAGAAGCAGTCAAGGGAAGCCTAGGGTTAGGGTTAGGCTTAGGGTACGGCTTAGGGTACGGGTTGGGGAGGGCTTTGGTACGGCGTAGGGTATGGGTTAGGGTTAGGGTTAGTGTTAGGGTTAGGGCTCGGTTTAGGGTATTGGTTAGGATTAGGGTACGTGTTAGGATTAGGGTAGGGGTTAGCGTTAGGGTACGCGATAGTGTTAGGGTAGTTATTAAACCTAACCCAGTCTCTAGATACCCCTTAGCACGTAAAGCAATATTATTTGGAGGTCCAGCCATGGAGAAGAGTTTAGACACTAGGATAAGATAAGGAACACACCCATTATAAAGAAATCACATTAGGATTCTCTTTTTAAGCTGTTCCTTAAAACACTAGTGCTTAGGAAATCTATTGGAGGCAGAAGCATTCAAGGGTAGCCTAGGGTTAGGGTTAGGCATAGGGTTAGGCTTAGGGTACGGCTTAGGGTACGGGTTCGGGGAGGGGTTCGGGAACGGCGTAGGGTATGGGTTAGGGTTAGGGTTAGTGTTAGGGTTAGGGCTCGGTTTAGGGTACGGGTTAGGATTAGGGTACATGTTAGGGTTAGGGTAGGTGTTAGGGTTAGGGTACGCGTTAGGGTTAGGGTAGTTATTTAACCTATCCCACTCTCTAGATACACCTTAGCACGTAAAGGAATATTATTTGGGGGTCCAGCCATGGAGAAGAGTTTAGACACTAGGATAAGATAAGGAACACACCCATTATAAAGAAATCACATTAGGATTCTCTTTTTAAGCTGTTCCTTAAAACACTAGTGCTTAGGAAATCTATTGGAGGCAGAAGCAGTCAAGGGAAACCTAGGGTTAGGGTTAGGCTTAGGGTACGGCTTAGGGTAAGGCTTAGGGTACGGGTTGGGGAGGGCTTTGGTACGGCGTAGGGTATGGGTTAGGGTTAGGGTTAGTGTTAGGGTTAGGGCTCGGTTTAGGGTATTGGTTAGGATTAGGGTACGTGTTAGGATTAGGGTAGGGGTTAGCGTTAGGGTACGCAATAGTGTTAGGGTAGTTATTAAACCTAACCCAGTCTCTAGATACCCCTTAGCACGTAAAGGAATATTATTTGGAGGTCCAGCCATGGAGAAGAGTTTAGACACTAGGATAAGATAAGGAACACACCCATTATAAAGAAATCACATTAGGATTCTCTTTTTAAGCTGTTCCTTAAAACACTAGTGCTTAGGAAATCTATTGGAGGCAGAAGCATTCAAGGGTAGCCTAGGGTTAGGGTTAGGCATAGGGTTAGGCTTAGGGTACGGCTTAGGGTACGGGTTCGGGGAAGGGTTCGGGAACGGCGTAGGGTATGGGTTAGGGTTAGGGTTAGGGTTAGTGTTAGGGTTAGGGCTCGGTTTAGGTTACGGATTAGGATTAGGGTACATGTTAGGGTTAGGGTAGGGGTTAGGGTTAGGGTACGCGTTAGGGTTAGGGTAGTTATTAAACCTATCCCACTCTCTAGATACCCCTTAGCACGTAAAGGAATATTATTTGGAGTTCCAGCCATGGAGAAGAGTTTAGACACTAGGATAAGATAAGGAACACACCCATTATAAAGAAATCACATTAGGATTCTCTTTTTAAGCTGTTCCTTAAAACACTAGTTCTTAGGAAATCTATTGGAGGCAGAAGCAGTCAAGGGTAGCCTAGGGTTAGGGTTAGGCTTAGGGTACGGCTTAGGGTACGGCTTAGGGTACGGGTTCGGGGAGGGCTTCGGGTACGGCGTAGGATATGGGTTAGGGTTAGTGTTAGGGTTAGTGTTAGGGTTAGGGCTCGGTTTAGGGTATTGGATAGGATTAGGGTACGTGTTAGGGTTAGGGTAGGGGTTAGGGTTAGGGTACGCGTTAGTGTTAGGTTATTTATTAAACCTATCCCACTCTCTAGATACCCCTTAGCACGTAAAGGAATATTATTTGGAGGTACAGCCATGGAGAAGAGTTTAGACACTAGGATAAGATAAGGAACACACCCATTATAAAGAAATCACATTAGGATTCTCTTTTTAAGCTGTTCCTTAAAACACTAGTGCTTAGGAAATCTATTGGAGGCAGAAGCATTCAAGGGTAGCCTAGGGTTAGGGTTAGGCTTAGGGTTAGGCTTAGGGTACGGCTTAGGGTACGGGTTTGGGGAGGGGTTCGGGAACGGCGTAGGTTTTGGGTTAGGGTTAGGGTTAGGGTTAGTGTTAGGGTTAGGGCTCGGTTTAGGGTACGGGTTAGGATTCGGGTACATGTTAGGGTTAGGGTAGGGGTAGGGTTAGGGTACGCGTTAGGGTTAGGGTAGTTATTAAACCTATCCCACTCTCTAGATACACCTTAGCACGTAAAGGAATATTATTTGGGGGTCCAGCCATGGAGAAGAGTTTAGACACTAGGATAAGATAAGGAACACACCCATTATAAAGAAATCACATTAGGATTCTCTTTTTAAGCTGTTCCTTAAAACACTAGTGCTTAGGAAATCTATTGGAGGCAGAAGCAGTCAAGGGAAGCCTAGGGTTAGGGTTAGGCTTAGGGTACGGCTTAGGGTACGGGTTGGGGAGGGCTTTGGTACGGCGTAGGGTATGGGTTAGGGTTAGGGTTAGTGTTAGGGTTAGGGCTCGGTTTAGGGTATTGGTTAGGATTAGGGTACGTGTTAGGATTAGGGTAGGGGTTAGCGTTAGGGTACGCGATAGTGTTAGGGTAGTTATTAAACCTAACCCAGTCTCTAGATACCCCTTAGCACGTAAAGGAATATTATTTGGAGGTCCAGCCATGGAGAAGAGTTTAGACACTAGGATAAGATAAGGAACACACCCATTATAAAGAAATCACATTAGGATTCTCTTTTTAAGCTGTTCCTTAAAACACTAGTGCTTAGGAAATCTATTGGAGGCAGAAGCATTCAAGGGTAGCCTAGGGTTAGGGTTAGGCATAGGGTTAGGCTTAGGGTACGGCTTAGGGTACGGGTTCGGGGAGGGGTTCGGGAACGGCGTAGGGTATGGGTTAGGGTTAGGGTTAGTGTTAGGGTTAGGGCTCGGTTTAGGGTACGGGTTAGGATTAGGGTACATGTTAGGGTTAGGGTAGGTGTTAGGGTTAGGGTACGCGTTAGGGTTAGGGTAGTTATTAAACCTATCCCACTCTCTAGATACACCTTAGCACGTAAAGGAATATTATTTGGGGGTCCAGCCATGGAGAAGAGTTTAGACACTAGGATAAGATAAGGAACACACCCATTATAAAGAAATCACATTAGGATTCTCTTTTTAAGCTGTTCCTTAAAACACTAGTGCTTAGGAAATCTATTGGAGGCAGAAGCAGTCAAGGGAAGCCTAGGGTTAGGGTTAGGCTTAGGGTACGGCTTAGGGTAAGGCTTAGGGTACGGGTTGGGGAGGGCTTTGGTACGGCGTAGGGTATGGGTTAGGGTTAGGGTTAGTGTTAGGGTTAGGGCTCGGTTTAGGGTATTGGTTAGGATTAGGGTACGTGTTAGGATTAGGGTAGGGGTTAGCGTTAGGGTACGCAATAGTGTTAGGGTAGTTATTAAACCTAACCCAGTCTCTAGATACCCCTTAGCACGTAAAGGAATATTATTTGGAGGTCCAGCCATGGAGAAGAGTTTAGACACTAGGATAAGATAAGGAACACACCCATTATAAAGAAATCACATTAGGATTCTCTTTTTAAGCTGTTCCTTAAAACACTAGTGCTTAGGAAATCTATTGGAGGCAGAAGCAGTCAAGGGAAGCCTAGGGTTAGGGTTAGGCTTAGGGTACGGCTTAGGGTACGGGTTGGGGAGGGCTTTGGTACGGCGTAGGGTATGGGTTAGGGTTAGGGTTAGTGTTAGGGTTAGGGCTCGGTTTAGGGTATTGGTTAGGATTAGGGTACGTGTTAGGATTAGGGTAGGGGTTAGCGTTAGGGTACGCGATAGTGTTAGGGTAGTTATTAAACCTAACCCAGTCTCTAGATACCCCTTAGCACGTAAAGGAATATTATTTGGAGGTCCAGCCATGGAGAAGAGTTTAGACACTAGGATAAGATAAGGAACACACCCATTATAAAGAAATCACATTAGGATTCTCTTTTTAAGCTGTTCCTTAAAACACTAGTGCTTAGGAAATCTATTGGAGGCAGAAGCATTCAAGGGTAGCCTAGGGTTAGGGTTAGGCTTAGGGTTAGGCTTAGGGTACGGCTTAGGGTACGGGTTTGGGGAGGGGTTCGGGAACGGCGTAGGTTTTGGGTTAGGGTTAGGGTTAGGGTTAGTGTTAGGGTTAGGGCTCGGTTTAGGGTACGGGTTAGGATTCGGGTACATGTTAGGGATAGGGTAGGGGTAGGTTTAGGGTACGCGTTAGGGTTAGGGTAGTTATTAAACCTATCCCACTCTCTAGATACACCTTAGCACGTAAAGGAATATTATTTGGGGGTCCAGCCATGGAGAAGAGTTTAGACACTAGGATAAGATAAGGAACACACCCATTATAAAGAAATCACATTAGGATTCTCTTTTTAAGCTGTTCCTTAAAACACTAGTGCTTAGGAAATCTATTGGAGGCAGAAGCAGTCAAGGGAAGCCTAGGGTTAGGGTTAGGCTTAGGGTACGGCTTAGGGTAAGGCTTAGGGTACGGGTTGGGGAGGGCTTTGGTACGGCGTAGGGTATGGGTTAGGGTTAGGGTTAGTGTTAGGGTTAGGGCTCGGTTTAGGGTATTGGTTAGGATTAGGGTACGTGTTAGGATTAGGGTAGGGGTTAGCGTTAGGGTACGCAATAGTGTTAGGGTAGTTATTAAACCTAACCCAGTCTCTAGATACCCCTTAGCACGTAAAGGAATATTATTTGGAGGTCCAGCCATGGAGAAGAGTTTAGACACTAGGATAAGATAAGGAACACACCCATTATAAAGAAATCACATTAGGATTCTCTTTTTAAGCTGTTCCTTAAAACACTAGTGCTTAGGAAATCTATTGGAGGCAGAAGCATTCAAGGGTAGCCTAGGGTTAGGGTTAGGCATAGGGTTAGGCTTAGGGTACGGCTTAGGGTACGGGTTCGGGGAAGGGTTCGGGAACGGCGTAGGGTATGGGTTAGGGTTAGGGTTAGGGTTAGTGTTAGGGTTAGGGCTCGGTTTAGGTTACGGATTAGGATTAGGGTACATGTTAGGGTTAGGGTAGGGGTTAGGGTTAGGGTACGCGTTAGGGTTAGGGTAGTTATTAAACCTATCCCACTCTCTAGATACCCCTTAGCACGTAAAGGAATATTATTTGGAGTTCCAGCCATGGAGAAGAGTTTAGACACTAGGATAAGATAAGGAACACACCCATTATAAAGAAATCACATTAGGATTCTCTTTTTAAGCTGTTCCTTAAAACACTAGTTCTTAGGAAATCTATTGGAGGCAGAAGCAGTCAAGGGTAGCCTAGGGTTAGGGTTAGGCTTAGGGTACGGCTTAGGGTACGGCTTAGGGTACGGGTTCGGGGAGGGCTTCGGGTACGGCGTAGGATATGGGTTAGGGTTAGTGTTAGGGTTAGTGTTAGGGTTAGGGCTCGGTTTAGGGTATTGGATAGGATTAGGGTACGTGTTAGGGTTAGGGTAGGGGTTAGGGTTAGGGTACGCGTTAGTGTTAGGTTATTTATTAAACCTATCCCACTCTCTAGATACCCCTTAGCACGTAAAGGAATATTATTTGGAGGTACAGCCATGGAGAAGAGTTTAGACACTAGGATAAGATAAGGAACACACCCATTATAAAGAAATCACATTAGGATTCTCTTTTTAAGCTGTTCCTTAAAACACTAGTGCTTAGGAAATCTATTGGAGGCAGAAGCATTCAAGGGTAGCCTAGGGTTAGGGTTAGGCTTAGGGTTAGGCTTAGGGTACGGCTTAGGGTACGGGTTTGGGGAGGGGTTCGGGAACGGCGTAGGTTTTGGGTTAGGGTTAGGGTTAGGGTTAGTGTTAGGGTTAGGGCTCGGTTTAGGGTACGGGTTAGGATTCGGGTACATGTTAGGGTTAGGGTAGGGGTAGGGTTAGGGTACGCGTTAGGGTTAGGGTAGTTATTAAACCTATCCCACTCTCTAGATACACCTTAGCACGTAAAGGAATATTATTTGGGGGTCCAGCCATGGAGAAGAGTTTAGACACTAGGATAAGATAAGGAACACACCCATTATAAAGAAATCACATTAGGATTCTCTTTTTAAGCTGTTCCTTAAAACACTAGTGCTTAGGAAATCTATTGGAGGCAGAAGCAGTCAAGGGAAGCCTAGGGTTAGGGTTAGGCTTAGGGTACGGCTTAGGGTACGGGTTGGGGAGGGCTTTGGTACGGCGTAGGGTATGGGTTAGGGTTAGGGTTAGTGTTAGGGTTAGGGCTCGGTTTAGGGTATTGGTTAGGATTAGGGTACGTGTTAGGATTAGGGTAGGGGTTAGCGTTAGGGTACGCGATAGTGTTAGGGTAGTTATTAAACCTAACCCAGTCTCTAGATACCCCTTAGCACGTAAAGGAATATTATTTGGAGGTCCAGCCATGGAGAAGAGTTTAGACACTAGGATAAGATAAGGAACACACCCATTATAAAGAAATCACATTAGGATTCTCTTTTTAAGCTGTTCCTTAAAACACTAGTGCTTAGGAAATCTATTGGAGGCAGAAGCATTCAAGGGTAGCCTAGGGTTAGGGTTAGGCATAGGGTTAGGCTTAGGGTACGGCTTAGGGTACGGGTTCGGGGAGGGGTTCGGGAACGGCGTAGGGTATGGGTTAGGGTTAGGGTTAGTGTTAGGGTTAGGGCTCGGTTTAGGGTACGGGTTAGGATTAGGGTACATGTTAGGGTTAGGGTAGGTGTTAGGGTTAGGGTACGCGTTAGGGTTAGGGTAGTTATTAAACCTATCCCACTCTCTAGATACACCTTAGCACGTAAAGGAATATTATTTGGGGGTCCAGCCATGGAGAAGAGTTTAGACACTAGGATAAGATAAGGAACACACCCATTATAAAGAAATCACATTAGGATTCTCTTTTTAAGCTGTTCCTTAAAACACTAGTGCTTAGGAAATCTATTGGAGGCAGAAGCAGTCAAGGGAAGCCTAGGGTTAGGGTTAGGCTTAGGGTACGGCTTAGGGTAAGGCTTAGGGTACGGGTTGGGGAGGGCTTTGGTACGGCGTAGGGTATGGGTTAGGGTTAGGGTTAGTGTTAGGGTTAGGGCTCGGTTTAGGGTATTGGTTAGGATTAGGGTACGTGTTAGGATTAGGGTAGGGGTTAGCGTTAGGGTACGCAATAGTGTTAGGGTAGTTATTAAACCTAACCCAGTCTCTAGATACCCCTTAGCACGTAAAGGAATATTATTTGGAGGTCCAGCCATGGAGAAGAGTTTAGACACTAGGATAAGATAAGGAACACACCCATTATAAAGAAATCACATTAGGATTCTCTTTTTAAGCTGTTCCTTAAAACACTAGTGCTTAGGAAATCTATTGGAGGCAGAAGCAGTCAAGGGAAGCCTAGGGTTAGGGTTAGGCTTAGGGTACGGCTTAGGGTACGGGTTGGGGAGGGCTTTGGTACGGCGTAGGGTATGGGTTAGGGTTAGGGTTAGTGTTAGGGTTAGGGCTCGGTTTAGGGTATTGGTTAGGATTAGGGTACGTGTTAGGATTAGGGTAGGGGTTAGCGTTAGGGTACGCGATAGTGTTAGGGTAGTTATTAAACCTAACCCAGTCTCTAGATACCCCTTAGCACGTAAAGGAATATTATTTGGAGGTCCAGCCATGGAGAAGAGTTTAGACACTAGGATAAGATAAGGAACACACCCATTATAAAGAAATCACATTAGGATTCTCTTTTTAAGCTGTTCCTTAAAACACTAGTGCTTAGGAAATCTATTGGAGGCAGAAGCATTCAAGGGTAGCCTAGGGTTAGGGTTAGGCTTAGGGTTAGGCTTAGGGTACGGCTTAGGGTACGGGTTTGGGGAGGGGTTCGGGAACGGCGTAGGTTTTGGGTTAGGGTTAGGGTTAGGGTTAGTGTTAGGGTTAGGGCTCGGTTTAGGGTACGGGTTAGGATTCGGGTACATGTTAGGGTTAGGGTAGGGGTAGGGTTAGGGTACGCGTTAGGGTTAGGGTAGTTATTAAACCTATCCCACTCTCTAGATACACCTTAGCACGTAAAGGAATATTATTTGGGGGTCCAGCCATGGAGAAGAGTTTAGACACTAGGATAAGATAAGGAACACACCCATTATAAAGAAATCACATTAGGATTCTCTTTTTAAGCTGTTCCTTAAAACACTAGTGCTTAGGAAATCTATTGGAGGCAGAAGCAGTCAAGGGAAGCCTAGGGTTAGGGTTAGGCTTAGGGTACGGCTTAGGGTACGGGTTGGGGAGGGCTTTGGTACGGCGTAGGGTATGGGTTAGGGTTAGGGTTAGTGTTAGGGTTAGGGCTCGGTTTAGGGTATTGGTTAGGATTAGGGTACGTGTTAGGATTAGGGTAGGGGTTAGCGTTAGGGTACGCAATAGTGTTAGGGTAGTTATTAAACCTAACCCAGTCTCTAGATACCCCTTAGCACGTAAAGGAATATTATTTGGAGGTCCAGCCATGGAGAAGAGTTTAGACACTAGGATAAGATAAGGAACACACCCATTATAAAGAAATCACATTAGGATTCTCTTTTTAAGCTGTTCCTTAAAACACTAGTGCTTAGGAAATCTATTGGAGGCAGAAGCAGTCAAGGGAAGCCTAGGGTTAGGGTTAGGCTTAGGGTACGGCTTAGGGTACGGGTTGGGGAGGGCTTTGGTACGGCGTAGGGTATGGGTTAGGGTTAGGGTTAGTGTTAGGGTTAGGGCTCGGTTTAGGGTATTGGTTAGGATTAGGGTACGTGTTAGGATTAGGGTAGGGGTTAGCGTTAGGGTACGCGATAGTGTTAGGGTAGTTATTAAACCTAACCCAGTCTCTAGATACCCCTTAGCACGTAAAGGAATATTATTTGGAGGTCCAGCCATGGAGAAGAGTTTAGACACTAGGATAAGATAAGGAACACACCCATTATAAAGAAATCACATTAGGATTCTCTTTTTAAGCTGTTCCTTAAAACACTAGTGCTTAGGAAATCTATTGGAGGCAGAAGCATTCAAGGGTAGCCTAGGGTTAGGGTTAGGCATAGGGTTAGGCTTAGGGTACGGCTTAGGGTACGGGTTCGGGGAGGGGTTCGGGAACGGCGTAGGGTATGGGTTAGGGTTAGGGTTAGTGTTAGGGTTAGGGCTCGGTTTAGGGTACGGGTTAGGATTAGGGTACATGTTAGGGTTAGGGTAGGTGTTAGGGTTAGGGTACGCGTTAGGGTTAGGGTAGTTATTAAACCTATCCCACTCTCTAGATACACCTTAGCACGTAAAGGAATATTATTTGGGGGTCCAGCCATGGAGAAGAGTTTAGACACTAGGATAAGATAAGGAACACACCCATTATAAAGAAATCACATTAGGATTCTCTTTTTAAGCTGTTCCTTAAAACACTAGTGCTTAGGAAATCTATTGGAGGCAGAAGCAGTCAAGGGAAGCCTAGGGTTAGGGTTAGGCTTAGGGTACGGCTTAGGGTAAGGCTTAGGGTACGGGTTGGGGAGGGCTTTGGTACGGCGTAGGGTATGGGTTAGGGTTAGGGTTAGTGTTAGGGTTAGGGCTCGGTTTAGGGTATTGGTTAGGATTAGGGTACGTGTTAGGATTAGGGTAGGGGTTAGCGTTAGGGTACGCAATAGTGTTAGGGTAGTTATTAAACCTAACCCAGTCTCTAGATACCCCTTAGCACGTAAAGGAATATTATTTGGAGGTCCAGCCATGGAGAAGAGTTTAGACACTAGGATAAGATAAGGAACACACCCATTATAAAGAAATCACATTAGGATTCTCTTTTTAAGCTGTTCCTTAAAACACTAGTGCTTAGGAAATCTATTGGAGGCAGAAGCATTCAAGGGTAGCCTAGGGTTAGGGTTAGGCATAGGGTTCGGCTTAGGGTACGGCTTAGGGTACGGGTTCGGGGAAGGGTTCGGGAACGGCGTAGGGTATGGGTTAGGGTTAGGGTTAGGGTTAGTGTTAGGGTTAGGGCTCGGTTTAGGTTACGGATTAGGATTAGGGTACATGTTAGGGTTAGGGTAGGGGTTAGGGTTAGGGTACGCGTTAGGGTTAGGGTAGTTATTAAACCTATCCCACTCTCTAGATACCCCTTAGCACGTAAAGGAATATTATTTGGAGTTCCAGCCCTGGAGAAGAGTTTAGACACTAGGATAAGATAAGGAACACACCCATTATAAAGAAATCACATTAGGATTCTCTTTTTAAGCTGTTCCTTAAAACACTAGTTCTTAGGAAATCTATTGGAGGCAGAAGCAGTCAAGGGTAGCCTAGGGTTAGGGTTAGGCTTAGGGTACGGCTTAGGGTACGGCTTAGGGTACGGGTTCGGGGAGGGCTTCGGGTACGGCGTAGGATATGGGTTAGGGTTAGTGTTAGGGTTAGTGTTAGGGTTAGGGCTCGGTTTAGGGTATTGGATAGGATTAGGGTACGTGTTAGGGTTAGGGTAGGGGTTAGGGTTAGGGTACGCGTTAGTGTTAGGTTATTTATTAAACCTATCCCACTCTCTAGATACCCCTTAGCACGTAAAGGAATATTATTTGGAGGTACAGCCATGGAGAAGAGTTTAGACACTAGGATAAGATAAGGAACACACCCATTATAAAGAAATCACATTAGGATTCTCTTTTTAAGCTGTTCCTTAAAACACTAGTGCTTAGGAAATCTATTGGAGGCAGAAGCATTCAAGGGTAGCCTAGGGTTAGGGTTAGGCTTAGGGTTAGGCTTAGGGTACGGCTTAGGGTACGGGTTTGGGGAGGGGTTCGGGAACGGCGTAGGTTTTGGGGTAGGGTTAGGGTTAGGGTTAGTGTTAGGGCTAGGGCTCGGTTTAGGGTACGGGTTAGGATTCGGGTACATGTTAGGGTTAGGGTAGGGGTAGGGTTAGGGTACGCGTTAGGGTTAGGGTAGTTATTAAACCTATCCCACTCTCTAGATACACCTTAGCACGTAAAGGAATATTATTTGGGGGTCCAGCCATGGAGAAGAGTTTAGACACTAGGATAAGATAAGGAACACACCCATTATAAAGAAATCACATTAGGATTCTCTTTTTAAGCTGTTCCTTAAAACACTAGTGCTTAGGAAATCTATTGGAGGCAGAAGCAGTCAAGGGAAGCCTAGGGTTAGGGTTAGGCTTAGGGTACGGCTTAGGGTACGGGTTGGGGAGGGCTTTGGTACGGCGTAGGGTATGGGTTAGGGTTAGGGTTAGTGTTAGGGTTAGGGCTCGGTTTAGGGTATTGGTTAGGATTAGGGTACGTGTTAGGATTAGGGTAGGGGTTAGCGTTAGGGTACGCGATAGTGTTAGGGTAGTTATTAAACCTAACCCAGTCTCTAGATACCCCTTAGCACGTAAAGGAATATTATTTGGAGGTCCAGCCATGGAGAAGAGTTTAGACACTAGGATAAGATAAGGAACACACCCATTATAAAGAAATCACATTAGGATTCTCTTTTTAAGCTGTTCCTTAAAACACTAGTGCTTAGGAAATCTATTGGAGGCAGAAGCATTCAAGGGTAGCCTAGGGTTAGGGTTAGGCATAGGGTTAGGCTTAGGGTACGGCTTAGGGTACGGGTTCGGGGAGGGGTTCGGGAACGGCGTAGGGTATGGGTTAGGGTTAGGGTTAGTGTTAGGGTTAGGGCTCGGTTTAGGGTACGGGTTAGGATTAGGGTACATGTTAGGGTTAGGGTAGGTGTTAGGGTTAGGGTACGCGTTAGGGTTAGGGTAGTTATTAAACCTATCCCACTCTCTAGATACACCTTAGCACGTAAAGGAATATTATTTGGGGGTCCAGCCATGGAGAAGAGTTTAGACACTAGGATAAGATAAGGAACACACCCATTATAAAGAAATCACATTAGGATTCTCTTTTTAAGCTGTTCCTTAAAACACTAGTGCTTAGGAAATCTATTGGAGGCAGAAGCAGTCAAGGGAAGCCTAGGGTTAGGGTTAGGCTTAGGGTACGGCTTAGGGTAAGGCTTAGGGTACGGGTTGGGGAGGGCTTTGGTACGGCGTAGGGTATGGGTTAGGGTTAGGGTTAGTGTTAGGGTTAGGGCTCGGTTTAGGGTATTGGTTAGGATTAGGGTACGTGTTAGGATTAGGGTAGGGGTTAGCGTTAGGGTACGCAATAGTGTTAGGGTAGTTATTAAACCTAACCCAGTCTCTAGATACCCCTTAGCACGTAAAGGAATATTATTTGGAGGTCCAGCCATGGAGAAGAGTTTAGACACTAGGATAAGATAAGGAACACACCCATTATAAAGAAATCACATTAGGATTCTCTTTTTAAGCTGTTCCTTAAAACACTAGTGCTTAGGAAATCTATTGGAGGCAGAAGCATTCAAGGGTAGCCTAGGGTTAGGGTTAGGCATAGGGTTAGGCTTAGGGTACGGCTTAGGGTACGGGTTCGGGGAAGGGTTCGGGAACGGCGTAGGGTATGGGTTAGGGTTAGGGTTAGGGTTAGTGTTAGGGTTAGGGCTCGGTTTAGGTTACGGATTAGGATTAGGGTACATGTTAGGGTTAGGGTAGGGGTTAGGGTTAGGGTACGCGTTAGGGTTAGGGTAGTTATTAAACCTATCCCACTCTCTAGATACCCCTTAGCACGTAAAGGAATATTATTTGGAGTTCCAGCCCTGGAGAAGAGTTTAGACACTAGGATAAGATAAGGAACACACCCATTATAAAGAAATCACATTAGGATTCTCTTTTTAAGCTGTTCCTTAAAACACTAGTTCTTAGGAAATCTATTGGAGGCAGAAGCAGTCAAGGGTAGCCTAAGGTTAGGGTTAGGCATAGGGTACGGCTTAGGGTACGGCTTAGGGTACGGGTTCGGGGAGGGCTTCGGGTACGGCGTAGGATATGGGTTAGGGTTAGTGTTAGGGTTAGTGTTAGGGTTAGGGCTCGGTTTAGGGTATTGGATAGGATTAGGGTACGTGTTAGGGTTAGGGTAGGGGTTAGGGTTAGGGTACGCGTTAGTGTTAGGTTATTTATTAAACCTATCCCACTCTCTAGATACCCCTTAGCACGTAAAGGAATATTATTTGGAGGTACAGCCATGGAGAAGAGTTTAGACACTAGGATAAGATAAGGAACACACCCATTATAAAGAAATCACATTAGGATTCTCTTTTTAAGCTGTTCCTTAAAACACTAGTGCTTAGGAAATCTATTGGAGGCAGAAGCATTCAAGGGTAGCCTAGGGTTAGGGTTAGGCTTAGGGTTAGGCTTAGGGTACGGCTTAGGGTACGGGTTTGGGGAGGGGTTCGGGAACGGCGTAGGTTTTGGGTTAGGGTTAGGGTTAGGGTTAGTGTTAGGGTTAGGGCTCGGTTTAGGGTACGGGTTAGGATTCGGGTACATGTTAGGGTTAGGGTAGGGGTAGGGTTAGGGTACGCGTTAGGGTTAGGGTAGTTATTAAACCTATCCCACTCTCTAGATACACCTTAGCACGTAAAGGAATATTATTTGGGGGTCCAGCCATGGAGAAGAGTTTAGACACTAGGATAAGATAAGGAACACACCCATTATAAAGAAATCACATTAGGATTCTCTTTTTAAGCTGTTCCTTAAAACACTAGTGCTTAGGAAATCTATTGGAGGCAGAAGCAGTCAAGGGAAGCCTAGGGTTAGGGTTAGGCTTAGGGTACGGCTTAGGGTACGGGTTGGGGAGGGCTTTGGTACGGCGTAGGGTATGGGTTAGGGTTAGGGTTAGTGTTAGGGTTAGGGCTCGGTTTAGGGTATTGGTTAGGATTAGGGTACGTGTTAGGATTAGGGTAGGGGTTAGCGTTAGGGTACGCGATAGTGTTAGGGTAGTTATTAAACCTAACCCAGTCTCTAGATACCCCTTAGCACGTAAAGGAATATTATATGGAGGTCCAGCCATGGAGAAGAGTTTAGACACTAGGATAAGATAAGGAACACACCCATTATAAAGAAATCACATTAGGATTCTCTTTTTAAGCTGTTCCTTAAAACACTAGTGCTTAGGAAATCTATTGGAGGCAGAAGCATTCAAGGGTAGCCTAGGGTTAGGGTTAGGAATAGGGTTAGGCTTAGGGTACGGCTTAGGGTACGGGTTCGGGGAGGGGTTCGGGAATGGCGTAGGGTATGGGTTAGGGTTAGGGTTAGTGTTAGGGTTAGGGCTCGGTTTAGGGTACGGGTTAGGATTAGGGTACATGTTAGGGTTAGGGTAGGTGTTAGGGTTAGGGTACGCGTTAGGGTTAGGGTAGTTATTAAACCTATCCCACTCTCTAGATACACCTTAGCACGTAAAGGAATATTATTTGGGGGTCCAGCCATGGAGAAGAGTTTAGACACTAGGATAAGATAAGGAACACACCCATTATAAAGAAATCACATTAGGATTCTCTTTTTAAGCTGTTCCTTAAAACACTAGTGCTTAGGAAATCTATTGGAGGCAGAAGCAGTCAAGGGAAGCCTAGGGTTAGGGTTAGGCTTAGGGTACGGCTTAGGGTAAGGCTTAGGGTACGGGTTGGGGAGGGCTTTGGTACGGCGTAGGGTATGGGTTAGGGTTAGGGTTAGTGTTAGGGTTAGGGCTCGGTTTAGGGTATTGGTTAGGATTAGGGTACGTGTTAGGATTAGGGTAGGGGTTAGCGTTAGGGTACGCAATAGTGTTAGGGTAGTTATTAAACCTAACCCAGTCTCTAGATACCCCTTAGCACGTAAAGGAATATTATTTGGAGGTCCAGCCATGGAGAAGAGTTTAGACACTAGGATAAGATAAGGAACACACCCATTATAAAGAAATCACATTAGGATTCTCTTTTTAAGCTGTTCCTTAAAACACTAGTGCTTAGGAAATCTATTGGAGGCAGAAGCAGTCAAGGGAAGCCTAGGGTTAGGGTTAGGCTTAGGGTACGGCTTAGGGTACGGGTTGGGGAGGGCTTTGGTACAGCGTAGGGTATGGGTTAGGGTTAGGGTTAGTGTTAGGGTTAGGGCTCGGTTTAGGGTATTGGTTAGGATTAGGGTACGTGTTAGGATTAGGGTAGGGGTTAGCGTTAGGGTACGCGATAGTGTTAGGGTAGTTATTAAACCTAACCCAGTCTCTAGATACCCCTTAGCACGTAAAGGAATATTATTTGGAGGTCCAGCCATGGAGAAGAGTTTAGACACTAGGATAAGATAAGGAACACACCCATTATAAAGAAATCACATTAGGATTCTCTTTTTAAGCTGTTCCTTAAAACACTAGTGCTTAGGAAATCTATTGGAGGCAGAAGCATTCAAGGGTAGCCTAGGGTTAGGGTTAGGCATAGGGTTAGGCTTAGGGTACGGCTTAGGGTACGGGTTCGGGGAGGGGTTCGGGAACGGCGTAGGGTATGGGTTAGGGTTAGGGTTAGTGTTAGGGTTAGGGCTCGGTTTAGGGTACGGGTTAGGATTAGGGTACATGTTAGGGTTAGGGTAGGTGTTAGGGTTAGGGTACGCGTTAGGGTTAGGGTAGTTATTAAACCTATCCCACTCTCTAGATACACCTTAGCACGTAAAGGAATATTATTTGGGGGTCCAGCCATGGAGAAGAGTTTAGACACTAGGATAAGATAAGGAACACACCCATTATAAAGAAATCACATTAGGATTCTCTTTTTAAGCTGTTCCTTAAAACACTAGTGCTTAGGAAATCTATTGGAGGCAGAAGCAGTCAAGGGAAGCCTAGGGTTAGGGTTAGGCTTAGGGTACGGCTTAGGGTAAGGCTTAGGGTACGGGTTGGGGAGGGCTTTGGTACGGCGTAGGGTATGGGTTAGGGTTAGGGTTAGTGTTAGGGTTAGGGCTCGGTTTAGGGTATTGGTTAGGATTAGGGTACGTGTTAGGATTAGGGTAGGGGTTAGCGTTAGGGTACGCAATAGTGTTAGGGTAGTTATTAAACCTAACCCAGTCTCTAGATACCCCTTAGCACGTAAAGGAATATTATTTGGAGGTCCAGCCATGGAGAAGAGTTTAGACACTAGGATAAGATAAGGAACACACCCATTATAAAGAAATCACATTAGGATTCTCTTTTTAAGCTGTTCCTTAAAACACTAGTGCTTAGGAAATCTATTGGAGGCAGAAGCATTCAAGGGTAGCCTAGGGTTAGGGTTAGGCATAGGGTTAGGCTTAGGGTACGGCTTAGGGTACGGGTTCGGGGAAGGGTTCGGGAACGGCGTAGGGTATGGGTTAGGGTTAGGGTTAGGGTTAGTGTTAGGGTTAGGGCTCGGTTTAGGTTACGGATTAGGATTAGGGTACATGTTAGGGTTAGGGTAGGGGTTAGGGTTAGGGTACGCGTTAGGGTTAGGGTAGTTATTAAACCTATCCCACTCTCTAGATACCCCTTAGCACGTAAAGGAATATTATTTGGAGTTCCAGCCATGGAGAAGAGTTTAGACACTAGGATAAGATAAGGAACACACCCATTATAAAGAAATCACATTAGGATTCTCTTTTTAAGCTGTTCCTTAAAACACTAGTTCTTAGGAAATCTATTGGAGGCAGAAGCAGTCAAGGGTAGCCTAGGGTTAGGGTTAGGCTTAGGGTACGGCTTAGGGTACGGCTTAGGGTACGGGTTCGGGGAGGGCTTCGGGTACGGCGTAGGATATGGGTTAGGGTTAGTGTTAGGGTTAGTGTTAGGGTTAGGGCTCGGTTTAGGGTATTGGATAGGATTAGGGTACGTGTTAGGGTTAGGGTAGGGGTTAGGGTTAGGGTACGCGTTAGTGTTAGGTTATTTATTAAACCTATCCCACTCTCTAGATACCCCTTAGCACGTAAAGGAATATTATTTGGAGGTACAGCCATGGAGAAGAGTTTAGACACTAGGATAAGATAAGGAACACACCCATTATAAAGAAATCACATTAGGATTCTCTTTTTAAGCTGTTCCTTAAAACACTAGTGCTTAGGAAATCTATTGGAGGCAGAAGCATTCAAGGGTAGCCTAGGGTTAGGGTTAGGCTTAGGGTTAGGCTTAGGGTACGGCTTAGGGTACGGGTTTGGGGAGGGGTTCGGGAACGGCGTAGGTTTTGGGGTAGGGTTAGGGTTAGGGTTAGTGTTAGGGTTAGGGCTCGGTTTAGGGTACGGGTTAGGATTCGGGTACATGTTAGGGTTAGGGTAGGGGTAGGGTTAGGGTACGCGTTAGGGTTAGGGTAGTTATTAAACCTATCCCACTCTCTAGATACACCTTAGCACGTAAAGGAATATTATTTGGGGGTCCAGCCATGGAGAAGAGTTTAGACACTAGGATAAGATAAGGAACACACCCATTATAAAGAAATCACATTAGGATTCTCTTTTTAAGCTGTTCCTTAAAACACTAGTGCTTAGGAAATCTATTGGAGGCAGAAGCAGTCAAGGGAAGCCTAGGGTTAGGGTTAGGCTTAGGGTACGGCTTAGGGTACGGGTTGGGGAGGGCTTTGGTACGGCGTAGGGTATGGGTTAGGGTTAGGGTTAGTGTTAGGGTTAGGGCTCGGTTTAGGGTATTGGTTAGGATTAGGGTACGTGTTAGGATTAGGGTAGGGGTTAGCGTTAGGGTACGCAATAGTGTTAGGGTAGTTATTAAACCTAACCCAGTCTCTAGATACCCCTTAGCACGTAAAGGAATATTATTTGGAGGTCCAGCCATGGAGAAGAGTTTAGACACTAGGATAAGATAAGGAACACACCCATTATAAAGAAATCACATTAGGATTCTCTTTTTAAGCTGTTCCTTAAAACACTAGTGCTTAGGAAATCTATTGGAGGCAGAAGCATTCAAGGGTAGCCTAGGGTTAGGGTTAGGCATAGGGTTAGGCTTAGGGTACGGCTTAGGGTACGGGTTCGGGGAAGGGTTCGGGAACGGCGTAGGGTATGGGTTAGGGTTAGGGTTAGGGTTAGTGTTAGGGTTAGGGCTCGGTTTAGGTTACGGATTAGGATTAGGGTACATGTTAGGGTTAGGGTAGGGGTTAGGGTTAGGGTACGCGTTAGGGTTAGGGTAGTTATTAAACCTATCCCACTCTCTAGATACCCCTTAGCACGTAAAGGAATATTATTTGGAGTTCCAGCCATGGAGAAGAGTTTAGACACTAGGATAAGATAAGGAACACACCCATTATAAAGAAATCACATTAGGATTCTCTTTTTAAGCTGTTCCTTAAAACACTAGTGCTTAGGAAATCTATTGGAGGCAGAAGCAGTCAAGGGTAGCCTAGGGTTAGGGTTAGGCTTAGGGTACGGCTTAGGGTACGGCTTAGGGTACGGATTCGGGGAGGGCTTCGGGTACGGCGTAGGATATGGGTTAGGGTTAGTGTTAGGGTTAGTGTTAGGGTTAGGGCTCGGTTTAGGGTATTGGATAGGATTAGGGTACGTGTTAGGGTTAGGGTAGGGGTTAGGGTTAGGGTACGCGTTAGTGTTAGGTTATTTATTAAACCTATCCCACTCTCTAGATACCCCTTAGCACGTAAAGGAATATTATTTGGAGGTACAGCCATGGAGAAGAGTTTAGACACTAGGATAAGATAAGGAACACACCCATTATAAAGAAATCACATTAGGATTCTCTTTTTAAGCTGTTCCTTAAAACACTAGTGCTTAGGAAATCTATTGGAGGCAGAAGCATTCAAGGGTAGCCTAGGGTTAGGGTTAGGCTTAGGGTTAGGCTTAGGGTACGGCTTAGGGTACGGGTTTGGGGAGGGGTTCGGGAACGGCGTAGGTTTTGGGTTAGGGTTAGGGTTAGGGTTAGTGTTAGGGTTAGGGCTCGGTTTAGGGTACGGGTTAGGATTCGGGTACATGTTAGGGTTAGGGTAGGGGTAGGGTTAGGGTACGCGTTAGGGTTAGGGTAGTTATTAAACCTATCCCACTCTCTAGATACACCTTAGCACGTAAAGGAATATTATTTGGGGGTCCAGCCATGGAGAAGAGTTTAGACACTAGGATAAGATAAGGAACACACCCATTATAAAGAAATCACATTAGGATTCTCTTTTTAAGCTGTTCCTTAAAACACTAGTGCTTAGGAAATCTATTGGAGGCAGAAGCAGTCAAGGGAAGCCTAGGGTTAGGGTTAGGCTTAGGGTACGGCTTAGGGTACGGGTTGGGGAGGGCTTTGGTACGGCGTAGGGTATGGGTTAGGGTTAGGGTTAGTGTTAGGGTTAGGGCTCGGTTTAGGGTATTGGTTAGGATTAGGGTACGTGTTAGGATTAGGGTAGGGGTTAGCGTTAGGGTACGCGATAGTGTTAGGGTAGTTATTAAACCTAACCCAGTCTCTAGATACCCCTTAGCACGTAAAGGAATATTATTTGGAGGTACAGCCATGGAGAAGAGTTTAGACACTAGGATAAGATAAGGAACACACCCATTATAAAGAAATCACATTAGGATTCTCTTTTTAAGCTGTTCCTTAAAACACTAGTGCTTAGGAAATCTATTGGAGGCAGAAGCATTCAAGGGTAGCCTAGGGTTAGGGTTAGGCTTAGGGTTAGGCTTAGGGTACGGCTTAGGGTACGGGTTTGGGGAGGGGTTCGGGAACGGTGTAGGTTTTGGGTTAGGGTTAGGGTTAGGGTTAGTGTTAGGGTTAGGGCTCGGTTTAGGGTACGGGTTAGGATTCGGGTACATGTTAGGGTTAGGGTAGGGGTAGGGTTAGGGTACGCGTTAGGGTTAGGGTAGTTATTAAACCTATCCCACTCTCTAGATACACCTTAGCACGTAAAGGAATATTATTTGGGGGTCCAGCCATGGAGAAGAGTTTAGACACTAGGATAAGATAAGGAACACACCCATTATAAAGAAATCACATTAGGATTCTCTTTTTAAGCTGTTCCTTAAAACACTAGTGCTTAGGAAATGTATTGGAGGCAGAAGCAGTCAAGGGAAGCCTAGGGTTAGGGTTAGGCTTAGGGTACGGCTTAGGGTACGGGTTGGGGAGGGCTTTGGTACGGCGTAGGGTATGGGTTAGGGTTAGGGTTAGTGTTAGGGTTAGGGCTCGGTTTAGGGTATTGGTTAGGATTAGGGTACGTGTTAGGATTAGGGTAGGGGTTAGCGTTAGGGTACGCGATAGTGTTAGGGTAGTTATTAAACCTAACCCAGTCTCTAGATACCCCTTAGCACGTAAAGGAATATTATTTGGAGGTCCAGCCATGGAGAAGAGTTTAGACACTAGGATAAGATAAGGAACACACCCATTATAAAGAAATCACATTAGGATTCTCTTTTTAAGCTGTTCCTTAAAACACTAGTGCTTAGGAAATCTATTGGAGGCAGAAGCATTCAAGGGTAGCCTAGGGTTAGGGTTAGGCATAGGGTTAGGCTTAGGGTACGGCTTAGGGTACGGGTTCGGGGAGGGGTTCGGGAACGGCGTAGGGTATGGGTTAGGGTTAGGGTTAGTGTTAGGGTTAGGGCTCGGTTTAGGGTACGGGTTAGGATTAGGGTACATGTTAGGGTTAGGGTAGGTGTTAGGGTTAGGGTACGCGTTAGGGTTAGGGTAGTTATTAAACCTATCCCACTCTCTAGATACACCTTAGCACGTAAAGGAATATTATTTGGGGGTCCAGCCATGGAGAAGAGTTTAGACACTAGGATAAGATAAGGAACACACCCATTATAAAGAAATCACATTAGGATTCTCTTTTTAAGCTGTTCCTTAAAACACTAGTGCTTAGGAAATCTATTGGAGGCAGAAGCAGTCAAGGGAAGCCTAGGGTTAGGGTTAGGCTTAGGGTACGGCTTAGGGTAAGGCTTAGGGTACGGGTTGGGGAGGGCTTTGGTACGGCGTAGGGTATGGGTTAGGGTTAGGGTTAGTGTTAGGGTTAGGGCTCGGTTTAGGGTATTGGTTAGGATTAGGGTACGTGTTAGGATTAGGGTAGGGGTTAGCGTTAGGGTACGCAATAGTGTTAGGGTAGTTATTAAACCTAACCCAGTCTCTAGATACCCCTTAGCACGTAAAGGAATATTATTTGGAGGTCCAGCCATGGAGAAGAGTTTAGACACTAGGATAAGATAAGGAACACACCCATTATAAAGAAATCACATTAGGATTCTCTTTTTAAGCTGTTCCTTAAAACACTAGTGCTTAGGAAATCTATTGGAGGCAGAAGCATTCAAGGGTAGCCTAGGGTTAGGGTTAGGCATAGGGTTAGGCTTAGGGTACGGCTTAGGGTACGGGTTCGGGGAAGGGTTCGGGAACGGCGTAGGGTATGGGTTAGGGTTAGGGTTAGGGTTAGTGTTAGGGTTAGGGCTCGGTTTAGGTTACGGATTAGGATTAGGGTACATGTTAGGGTTAGGGTAGGGGTTAGGGTTAGGGTACGCGTTAGGGTTAGGGTAGTTATTAAACCTATCCCACTCTCTAGATACCCCTTAGCACGTAAAGGAATATTATTTGGAGTTCCAGCCCTGGAGAAGAGTTTAGACACTAGGATAAGATAAGGAACACACCCATTATAAAGAAATCACATTAGGATTCTCTTTTTAAGCTGTTCCTTAAAACACTAGTTCTTAGGAAATCTATTGGAGGCAGAAGCAGTCAAGGGTAGCCTAGGGTTAGGGTTAGGCATAGGGTACGGCTTAGGGTACGGCTTAGGGTACGGGTTCGGGGAGGGCTTCGGGTACGGCGTAGGATATGGGTTAGGGTTAGTGTTAGGGTTAGTGTTAGGGTTAGGGCTCGGTTTAGGGTATTGGATAGGATTAGGGTACGTGTTAGGGTTAGGGTAGGGGTTAGGGTTAGGGTACGCGTTAGTGTTAGGTTTTATTAAACCTATCCCACTCTCTAGATACCCCTTAGCACGTAAAGGAATATTATTTGGAGGTACAGCCATGGAGAAGAGTTTAGACACTAGGATAAGATAAGGAACACACCCATTATAAAGAAATCACATTAGGATTCTCTTTTTAAGCTGTTCCTTAAAACACTAGTGCTTAGGAAATCTATTGGAGGCAGAAGCATTCAAGGGTAGCCTAGGGTTAGGGTTAGGCTTAGGGTTAGGCTTAGGGTACGGCTTAGGGTACGGGTTTGGGGAGGGGTTCGGGAACGGCGTAGGTTTTGGGTTAGGGTTAGGGTTAGGGTTAGTGTTAGGGTTAGGGCTCGGTTTAGGGTACGGGTTAGGATTCGGGTACATGTTAGGGTTAGGGTAGGGGTAGGGTTAGGGTACGCGTTAGGGTTAGGGTAGTTATTAAACCTATCCCACTCTCTAGATACACCTTAGCACGTAAAGGAATATTATTTGGGGGTCCAGCCATGGAGAAGAGTTTAGACACTAGGATAAGATAAGGAACACACCCATTATAAAGAAATCACATTAGGATTCTCTTTTTAAGCTGTTCCTTAAAACACTAGTGCTTAGGAAATCTATTGGAGGCAGAAGCAGTCAAGGGAAGCCTAGGGTTAGGGTTAGGCTTAGGGTACGGCTTAGGGTACGGGTTCGGGAGGGCTTTGGTACGGCGTAGGTTATGGGTTAGGGTTAGGGTTAGTGTTAGGGTTAGGGCTCGGTTTAGGGTATTGGTTAGGATTAGGGTACGTGTTAGGATTAGGGTAGGGGTTAGCGTTAGGGTACGCGATAGTGTTAGGGTAGTTATTAAACCTAACCCAGTCTCTAGATACCCCTTAGCACGTAAAGGAATATTATATGGAGGTCCAGCCATGGAGAAGAGTTTAGACACTAGGATAAGATAAGGAACACACCCATTATAAAGAAATCACATTAGGATTCTCTTTTTAAGCTGTTCCTTAAAACACTAGTGCTTAGGAAATCTATTGGAGGCAGAAGCATTCAAGGGTAGCCTAGGGTTAGGGTTAGGAATAGGGTTAGGCTTAGGGTACGGCTTAGGGTACGGGTTCGGGGAGGGGTTCGGGAACGGCGTAGGGTATGGGTTAGGGTTAGGGTTAGTGTTAGGGTTAGGGCTCGGTTTAGGGTACGGGTTAGGATTAGGGTACATGTTAGGGTTAGGGTAGGTGTTAGGGTTAGGGTACGCGTTAGGGTTAGGGTAGTTATTAAACCTATCCCACTCTCTAGATACACCTTAGCACGTAAAGGAATATTATTTGGGGGTCCAGCCATGGAGAAGAGTTTAGACACTAGGATAAGATAAGGAACACACCCATTATAAAGAAATCACATTAGGATTCTCTTTTTAAGCTGTTCCTTAAAACACTAGTGCTTAGGAAATCTATTGGAGGCAGAAGCAGTCAAGGGAAGCCTAGGGTTAGGGTTAGGCTTAGGGTACGGCTTAGGGTAAGGCTTAGGGTACGGGTTGGGGAGGGCTTTGGTACGGCGTAGGGTATGGGTTAGGGTTAGGGTTAGTGTTAGGGTTAGGGCTCGGTTTAGGGTATTGGTTAGGATTAGGGTACGTGTTAGGATTAGGGTAGGGGTTAGCGTTAGGGTACGCAATAGTGTTAGGGTAGTTATTAAACCTAACCCAGTCTCTAGATACCCCTTAGCACGTAAAGGAATATTATTTGGAGGTCCAGCCATGGAGAAGAGTTTAGACACTAGGATAAGATAAGGAACACACCCATTATAAAGAAATCACATTAGGATTCTCTTTTTAAGCTGTTCCTTAAAACACTAGTGCTTAGGAAATCTATTGGAGGCAGAAGCAGTCAAGGGAAGCCTAGGGTTAGGGTTAGGCTTAGGGTACGGCTTAGGGTACGGGTTGGGGAGGGCTTTGGTACGGCGTAGGGTATGGGTTAGGGTTAGGGTTAGTGTTAGGGTTAGGGCTCGGTTTAGGGTATTGGTTAGGATTAGGGTACGTGTTAGGATTAGGGTAGGGGTTAGCGTTAGGGTACGCGATAGTGTTAGGGTAGTTATTAAACCTAACCCAGTCTCTAGATACCCCTTAGCACGTAAAGGAATATTATTTGGAGGTCCAGCCATGGAGAAGAGTTTAGACACTAGGATAAGATAAGGAACACACCCATTATAAAGAAATCACATTAGGATTCTCTTTTTAAGCTGTTCCTTAAAACACTAGTGCTTAGGAAATCTATTGGAGGCAGAAGCATTCAAGGGTAGCCTAGGGTTAGGGTTAGGCATAGGGTTAGGCTTAGGGTACGGCTTAGGGTACGGGTTCGGGGAGGGGTTCGGGAACGGCGTAGGGTATGGGTTAGGGTTAGGGTTAGTGTTAGGGTTAGGGCTCGGTTTAGGGTACGGGTTAGGATTAGGGTACATGTTAGGGTTAGGGTAGGTGTTAGGGTTAGGGTACGCGTTAGGGTTAGGGTAGTTATTAAACCTATCCCACTCTCTAGATACACCTTAGCACGTAAAGGAATATTATTTGGGGGTCCAGCCATGGAGAAGAGTTTAGACACTAGGATAAGATAAGGAACACACCCATTATAAAGAAATCACATTAGGATTCTCTTTTTAAGCTGTTCCTTAAAACACTAGTGCTTAGGAAATCTATTGGAGGCAGAAGCAGTCAAGGGAAGCCTAGGGTTAGGGTTAGGCTTAGGGTACGGCTTAGGGTAAGGCTTAGGGTACGGGTTGGGGAGGGCTTTGGTACGGCGTAGGGTATGGGTTAGGGTTAGGGTTAGTGTTAGGGTTAGGGCTCGGTTTAGGGTATTGGTTAGGATTAGGGTACGTGTTAGGATTAGGGTAGGGGTTAGCGTTAGGGTACGCAATAGTGTTAGGGTAGTTATTAAACCTAACCCAGTCTCTAGATACCCCTTAGCACGTAAAGGAATATTATTTGGAGGTCCAGCCATGGAGAAGAGTTTAGACACTAGGATAAGATAAGGAACACACCCATTATAAAGAAATCACATTAGGATTCTCTTTTTAAGCTGTTCCTTAAAACACTAGTGCTTAGGAAATCTATTGGAGGCAGAAGCATTCAAGGGTAGCCTAGGGTTAGGGTTAGGCATAGGGTTAGGCTTAGGGTACGGCTTAGGGTACGGGTTCGGGGAAGGGTTCGGGAACGGCGTAGGGTATGGGTTAGGGTTAGGGTTAGGGTTAGTGTTAGGGTTAGGGCTCGGTTTAGGTTACGGATTAGGATTAGGGTACATGTTAGGGTTAGGGTAGGGGTTAGGGTTAGGGTACGCGTTAGGGTTAGGGTAGTTATTAAACCTATCCCACTCTCTAGATACCCCTTAGCACGTAAAGGAATATTATTTGGAGTTCCAGCCATGGAGAAGAGTTTAGACACTAGGATAAGATAAGGAACACACCCATTATAAAGAAATCACATTAGGATTCTCTTTTTAAGCTGTTCCTTAAAACACTAGTTCTTAGGAAATCTATTGGAGGCAGAAGCAGTCAAGGGTAGCCTAGGGTTAGGGTTAGGCTTAGGGTACGGCTTAGGGTACGGCTTAGGGTACGGGTTCGGGGAGGGCTTCGGGTACGGCGTAGGATATGGGTTAGGGTTAGTGTTAGGGTTAGTGTTAGGGTTAGGGCTCGGTTTAGGGTATTGGATAGGATTAGGGTACGTGTTAGGGTTAGGGTAGGGGTTAGGGTTAGGGTACGCGTTAGTGTTAGGTTATTTATTAAACCTATCCCACTCTCTAGATACCCCTTAGCACGTAAAGGAATATTATTTGGAGGTACAGCCATGGAGAAGAGTTTAGACACTAGGATAAGATAAGGAACACACCCATTATAAAGAAATCACATTAGGATTCTCTTTTTAAGCTGTTCCTTAAAACACTAGTGCTTAGGAAATCTATTGGAGGCAGAAGCATTCAAGGGTAGCCTAGGGTTAGGGTTAGGCTTAGGGTTAGGCTTAGGGTACGGCTTAGGGTACGGGTTTGGGGAGGGGTTCGGGAACGGCGTAGGTTTTGGGGTAGGGTTAGGGTTAGGGTTAGTGTTAGGGTTAGGGCTCGGTTTAGGGTACGGGTTAGGATTCGGGTACATGTTAGGGTTAGGGTAGGGGTAGGGTTAGGGTACGCGTTAGGGTTAGGGTAGTTATTAAACCTATCCCACTCTCTAGATACACCTTAGCACGTAAAGGAATATTATTTGGGGGTCCAGCCATGGAGAAGAGTTTAGACACTAGGATAAGATAAGGAACACACCCATTATAAAGAAATCACATTAGGATTCTCTTTTTAAGCTGTTCCTTAAAACACTAGTGCTTAGGAAATCTATTGGAGGCAGAAGCAGTCAAGGGAAGCCTAGGGTTAGGGTTAGGCTTAGGGTACGGCTTAGGGTACGGGTTGGGGAGGGCTTTGGTACGGCGTAGGGTATGGGTTAGGGTTAGGGTTAGTGTTAGGGTTAGGGCTCGGTTTAGGGTATTGGTTAGGATTAGGGTACGTGTTAGGATTAGGGTAGGGGTTAGCGTTAGGGTACGCAATAGTGTTAGGGTAGTTATTAAACCTAACCCAGTCTCTAGATACCCCTTAGCACGTAAAGGAATATTATTTGGAGGTCCAGCCATGGAGAAGAGTTTAGACACTAGGATAAGATAAGGAACACACCCATTATAAAGAAATCACATTAGGATTCTCTTTTTAAGCTGTTCCTTAAAACACTAGTGCTTAGGAAATCTATTGGAGGCAGAAGCATTCAAGGGTAGCCTAGGGTTAGGGTTAGGCATAGGGTTAGGCTTAGGGTACGGCTTAGGGTACGGGTTCGGGGAAGGGTTCGGGAACGGCGTAGGGTATGGGTTAGGGTTAGGGTTAGGGTTAGTGTTAGGGTTAGGGCTCGGTTTAGGTTACGGATTAGGATTAGGGTACATGTTAGGGTTAGGGTAGGGGTTAGGGTTAGGGTACGCGTTAGGGTTAGGGTAGTTATTAAACCTATCCCACTCTCTAGATACCCCTTAGCACGTAAAGGAATATTATTTGGAGTTCCAGCCATGGAGAAGAGTTTAGACACTAGGATAAGATAAGGAACACACCCATTATAAAGAAATCACATTAGGATTCTCTTTTTAAGCTGTTCCTTAAAACACTAGTTCTTAGGAAATCTATTGGAGGCAGAAGCAGTCAAGGGTAGCCTAGGGTTAGGGTTAGGCTTAGGGTACGGCTTAGGGTACGGCTTAGGGTACGGGTTGGGGAGGGCTTTGGTACGGCGTAGGGTATGGGTTAGGGTTAGGGTTAGTGTTAGGGTTAGGGCTCGGTTTAGGGTATTGGTTAGGATTAGGGTACGTGTTAGGATTAGGGTAGGGGTTAGCGTTAGGGTACGCAATAGTGTTAGGGTAGTTATTAAACCTAACCCAGTCTCTAGATACCCCTTAGCACGTAAAGGAATATTATTTGGAGGTCCAGCCATGGAGAAGAGTTTAGACACTAGGATAAGATAAGGAACACACCCATTATAAAGAAATCACATTAGGATTCTCTTTTTAAGCTGTTCCTTAAAACACTAGTGCTTAGGAAATCTATTGGAGGCAGAAGCATTCAAGGGTAGCCTAGGGTTAGGGTTAGGCATAGGGTTAGGCTTAGGGTACGGCTTAGGGTACGGGTTCGGGGAAGGGTTCGGGAACGGCGTAGGGTATGGGTTAGGGTTAGGGTTAGGGTTAGTGTTAGGGTTAGGGCTCGGTTTAGGTTACGGATTAGGATTAGGGTACATGTTAGGGTTAGGGTAGGGGTTAGGGTTAGGGTACGCGTTAGGGTTAGGGTAGTTATTAAACCTATCCCACTCTCTAGATACCCCTTAGCACGTAAAGGAATATTATTTGGAGTTCCAGCCATGGAGAAGAGTTTAGACACTAGGATAAGATAAGGAACACACCCATTATAAAGAAATCACATTAGGATTCTCTTTTTAAGCTGTTCCTTAAAACACTAGTTCTTAGGAAATCTATTGGAGGCAGAAGCAGTCAAGGGTAGCCTAGGGTTAGGGTTAGGCTTAGGGTACGGCTTAGGGTACGGCTTAGGGTACGGATTCGGGGAGGGCTTCGGGTACGGCGTAGGATATGGGTTAGGGTTAGTGTTAGGGTTAGTGTTAGGGTTAGGGCTCGGTTTAGGGTATTGGATAGGATTAGGGTACGTGTTAGGGTTAGGGTAGGGGTTAGGGTTAGGGTACGCGTTAGTGTTAGGTTATTTATTAAACCTATCCCACTCTCTAGATACCCCTTAGCACGTAAAGGAATATTATTTGGAGGTACAGCCATGGAGAAGAGTTTAGACACTAGGATAAGATAAGGAACACACCCATTATAAAGAAATCACATTAGGATTCTCTTTTTAAGCTGTTCCTTAAAACACTAGTGCTTAGGAAATCTATTGGAGGCAGAAGCATTCAAGGGTAGCCTAGGGTTAGGGTTAGGCTTAGGGTTAGGCTTAGGGTACGGCTTAGGGTACGGGTTTGGGGAGGGGTTCGGGAACGGCGTAGGTTTTGGGTTAGGGTTAGGGTTAGGGTTAGTGTTAGGGTTAGGGCTCGGTTTAGGGTACGGGTTAGGATTCGGGTACATGTTAGGGTTAGGGTAGGGGTAGGGTTAGGGTACGCGTTAGGGTTAGGGTAGTTATTAAACCTATCCCACTCTCTAGATACACCTTAGCACGTAAAGGAATATTATTTGGGGGTCCAGCCATGGAGAAGAGTTTAGACACTAGGATAAGATAAGGAACACACCCATTATAAAGAAATCACATTAGGATTCTCTTTTTAAGCTGTTCCTTAAAACACTAGTGCTTAGGAAATCTATTGGAGGCAGAAGCAGTCAAGGGAAGCCTAGGGTTAGGGTTAGGCTTAGGGTACGGCTTAGGGTACGGGTTGGGGAGGGCTTTGGTACGGCGTAGGGTATGGGTTAGGGTTAGGGTTAGTGTTAGGGTTAGGGCTCGGTTTAGGGTATTGGTTAGGATTAGGGTACGTCTTAGGATTAGGGTAGGGGTTAGCGTTAGGGTACGCGATAGTGTTAGGGTAGTTATTAAACCTAACCCAGTCTCTAGATACCCCTTAGCACGTAAAGGAATATTATTTGGAGGTCCAGCCATGGAGAAGAGTTTAGACACTAGGATAAGATAAGGAACACACCCATTATAAAGAAATCACATTAGGATTCTCTTTTTAAGCTGTTCCTTAAAACACTAGTGCTTAGGAAATCTATTGGAGGCAGAAGCATTCAAGGGTAGCCTAGGGTTAGGGTTAGGCTTAGGGTTAGGCTTAGGGTACGGCTTAGGGTACGGGTTTGGGGAGGGGTTCGGGAACGGCGTAGGTTTTGGGTTAGGGTTAGGGTTAGGGTTAGTGTTAGGGTTAGGGCTCGGTTTAGGGTACGGGTTAGGATTCGGGTACATGTTAGGGTTAGGGTAGGGGTAGGGTTAGGGTACGCGTTAGGGTTAGGGTAGTTATTAAACGTATCCCACTCTCTAGATACACCTTAGCACGTAAAGGAATATTATTTGGGGGTCCAGCCATGGAGAAGAGTTTAGACACTAGGATAAGATAAGGAACACACCCATTATAAAGAAATCACATTAGGATTCTCTTTTTAAGCTGTTCCTTAAAACACTAGTGCTTAGGAAATCTATTGGAGGCAGAAGCAGTCAAGGGAAGCCTAGGGTTAGGGTTAGGCTTAGGGTACGGCTTAGGGTACGGGTTGGGGAGGGCTTTGGTACGGCGTAGGGTATGGGTTAGGGTTAGGGTTAGTGTTAGGGTTAGGGCTCGGTTTAGGGTATTGGTTAGGATTAGGGTACGTGTTAGGATTAGGGTAGGGGTTAGCGTTAGGGTACGCGATAGTGTTAGGGTAGTTATTAAACCTAACCCAGTCTCTAGATACCCCTTAGCACGTAAAGGAATATTATTTGGAGGTCCAGCCATGGAGAAGAGTTTAGACACTAGGATAAGATAAGGAACACACCCATTATAAAGAAATCACATTAGGATTCTCTTTTTAAGCTGTTCCTTAAAACACTAGTGCTTAGGAAATCTATTGGAGGCAGAAGCATTCAAGGGTAGCCTAGGGTTAGGGTTAGGCATAGGGTTAGGCTTAGGGTACGGCTTAGGGTACGGGTTCGGGGAGGGGTTCGGGAACGGCGTAGGGTATGGGTTAGGGTTAGGGTTAGTGTTAGGGTTAGGGCTCGGTTTAGGGTATGGGTTAGGATTAGGGTACATGTTAGGGTTAGGGTAGGTGTTAGGGTTAGGGTACGCGTTAGGGTTAGGGTAGTTATTAAACCTATCCCACTCTCTAGATACACCTTAGCACGTAAAGGAATATTATTTGGGGGTCCAGCCATGGAGAAGAGTTTAGACACTAGGATAAGATAAGGAACACACCCATTATAAAGAAATCACATTAGGATTCTCTTTTTAAGCTGTTCCTTAAAA
Organism: Balaenoptera physalus; assembly: GCF_965194825.1. Classification (NCBI taxonomy): domain Eukaryota; kingdom Metazoa; phylum Chordata; class Mammalia; order Artiodactyla; family Balaenopteridae; genus Balaenoptera; species Balaenoptera physalus. The sequence goes on from NW_028126476.1 coordinate 1,060,414, forward strand.
CACTAGTGCTTAGGAAATCTATTGGAGGCAGAAGCAGTCAAGGGAAGCCTAGGGTTAGGGTTAGGCTTAGGGTACGGCTTAGGGTAAGGCTTAGGGTACGGGTTGGGGAGGGCTTTGGTACGGCGTAGGGTATGGGTTAGGGTTAGGGTTAGTGTTAGGGTTAGGGCTCGGTTTAGGGTATTGGTTAGGATTAGGGTACGTGTTAGGATTAGGGTAGGGGTTAGCGTTAGGGTACGCAATAGTGTTAGGGTAGTTATTAAACCTATCCCAGTCTCTAGATACCCCTTAGCACGTAAAGGAATATTATTTGGAGGTCCAGCCATGGAGAAGAGTTTAGACACTAGGATAAGATAAGGAACACACCCATTATAAAGAAATCACATTAGGATTCTCTTTTTAAGCTGTTCCTTAAAACACTAGTGCTTAGGAAATCTATTGGAGGCAGAAGCAGTCAAGGGAAGCCTAGGGTTAGGGTTAGGCTTAGGGTACGGCTTAGGGTACGGGTTGGGGAGGGCTTTGGTACGGCGTAGGGTATGGGTTAGGGTTAGGGTTAGTGTTAGGGTTAGGGCTCGGTTTAGGGTATTGGTTAGGATTAGGGTACGTGTTAGGATTAGGGTAGGGGTTAGCGTTAGGGTACGCGATAGTGTTAGGGTAGTTATTAAACCTAACCCAGTCTCTAGATACCCCTTAGCACGTAAAGGAATATTATTTGGAGGTCCAGCCATGGAGAAGAGTTTAGACACTAGGATAAGATAAGGAACACACCCATTATAAAGAAATCACATTAGGATTCTCTTTTTAAGCTGTTCCTTAAAACACTAGTGCTTAGGAAATCTATTGGAGGCAGAAGCATTCAAGGGTAGCCTAGGGTTAGGGTTAGGCATAGGGTTAGGCTTAGGGTACGGCTTAGGGTACGGGTTCGGGGAGGGGTTCGGGAACGGCGTAGGGTATGGGTTAGGGTTAGGGTTAGTGTTAGGGTTAGGGCTCGGTTTAGGGTACGGGTTAGGATTAGGGTACATGTTAGGGTTAGGGTAGGTGTTAGGGTTAGGGTACGCGTTAGGGTTAGGGTAGTTATTAAACCTATCCCACTCTCTAGATACACCTTAGCACGTAAAGGAATATTATTTGGGGGTCCAGCCATGGAGAAGAGTTTAGACACTAGGATAAGATAAGGAACACACCCATTATAAAGAAATCACATTAGGATTCTCTTTTTAAGCTGTTCCTTAAAACACTAGTGCTTAGGAAATCTATTGGAGGCAGAAGCAGTCAAGGGAAGCCTAGGGTTAGGGTTAGGCTTAGGGTACGGCTTAGGGTAAGGCTTAGGGTACGGGTTGGGGAGGGCTTTGGTACGGCGTAGGGTATGGGTTAGGGTTAGGGTTAGTGTTAGGGTTAGGGCTCGGTTTAGGGTATTGGTTAGGATTAGGGTACGTGTTAGGATTAGGGTAGGGGTTAGCGTTAGGGTACGCAATAGTGTTAGGGTAGTTATTAAACCTAACCCAGTCTCTAGATACCCCTTAGCACGTAAAGGAATATTATTTGGAGGTCCAGCCATGGAGAAGAGTTTAGACACTAGGATAAGATAAGGAACACACCCATTATAAAGAAATCACATTAGGATTCTCTTTTTAAGCTGTTCCTTAAAACACTAGTGCTTAGGAAATCTATTGGAGGCAGAAGCATTCAAGGGTAGCCTAGGGTTAGGGTTAGGCATAGGGTTAGGCTTAGGGTACGGCTTAGGGTACGGGTTCGGGGAAGGGTTCGGGAACGGCGTAGGGTATGGGTTAGGGTTAGGGTTAGGGTTAGTGTTAGGGTTAGGGCTCGGTTTAGGTTACGGATTAGGATTAGGGTACATGTTAGGGTTAGGGTAGGGGTTAGGGTTAGGGTACGCGTTAGGGTTAGGGTAGTTATTAAACCTATCCCACTCTCTAGATACACCTTAGCACGTAAAGGAATATTATTTGGAGTTCCAGCCCTGGAGAAGAGTTTAGACACTAGGATAAGATAAGGAACACACCCATTATAAAGAAATCACATTAGGATTCTCTTTTTAAGCTGTTCCTTAAAACACTAGTTCTTAGGAAATCTATTGGAGGCAGAAGCAGTCAAGGGTAGCCTAGGGTTAGGGTTAGGCTTAGGGTACGGCTTAGGGTACGGCTTAGGGTACGGGTTCGGGGAGGGCTTCGGGTACGGCGTAGGATATGGGTTAGGGTTAGTGTTAGGGTTAGTGTTAGGGTTAGGGCTCGGTTTAGGGTATTGGATAGGATTAGGGTACGTGTTAGGGTTAGGGTAGGGGTTAGGGTTAGGGTACGCGTTAGTGTTAGGTTATTTATTAAACCTATCCCACTCTCTAGATACCCCTTAGCACGTAAAGGAATATTATTTGGAGGTACAGCCATGGAGAAGAGTTTAGACACTAGGATAAGATAAGGAACACACCCATTATAAAGAAATCACATTAGGATTCTCTTTTTAAGCTGTTCCTTAAAACACTACTGCTTAGGAAATCTATTGGAGGCAGAAGCATTCAAGGGTAGCCTAGGGTTAGGGTTAGGCTTAGGGTTAGGCTTAGGGTACGGCTTAGGGTACGGGTTTGGGGAGGGGTTCGGGAACGGCGTAGGTTTTGGGGTAGGGTTAGGGTTAGGGTTAGTGTTAGGGTTAGGGCTCGGTTTAGGGTACGGGTTAGGATTCGGGTACATGTTAGGGTTAGGGTAGGGGTAGGGTTAGGGTACGCGTTAGGGTTAGGGTAGTTATTAAACCTATCCCACTCTCTAGATACACCTTAGCACGTAAAGGAATATTATTTGGGGGTCCAGCCATGGAGAAGAGTTTAGACACTAGGATAAGATAAGGAACACACCCATTATAAAGAAATCACATTAGGATTCTCTTTTTAAGCTGTTCCTTAAAACACTAGTGCTTAGGAAATCTATTGGAGGCAGAAGCAGTCAAGGGAAGCCTAGGGTTAGGGTTAGGCTTAGGGTACGGCTTAGGGTACGGGTTGGGGAGGGCTTTGGTACGGCGTAGGGTATGGGTTAGGGTTAGGGTTAGTGTTAGGGTTAGGGCTCGGTTTAGGGTATTGGTTAGGATTAGGGTACGTGTTAGGATTAGGGTAGGGGTTAGCGTTAGGGTACGCGATAGTGTTAGGGTAGTTATTAAACCTAACCCAGTCTCTAGATACCCCTTAGCACGTAAAGGAATATTATTTGGGGGTCCAGCCATGGAGAAGAGTTTAGACACTAGGATAAGATAAGGAACACACCCATTATAAAGAAATCACATTAGGATTCTCTTTTTAAGCTGTTCCTTAAAACACTAGTGCTTAGGAAATCTATTGGAGGCAGAAGCATTCAAGGGTAGCCTAGGGTTAGGGTTAGGCATAGGGTTAGGCTTAGGGTACGGCTTAGGGTACGGGTTCGGGGAGGGGTTCGGGAACGGCGTAGGGTATGGGTTAGGGTTAGGGTTAGTGTTAGGGTTAGGGCTCGGTTTAGGGTACGGGTTAGGATTAGGGTACATGTTAGGGTTAGGGTAGGTGTTAGGGTTAGGGTACGCGTTAGGGTTAGGGTAGTTATTAAACCTATCCCACTCTCTAGATACACCTTAGCACGTAAAGGAATATTATTTGGGGGTCCAGCCATGGAGAAGAGTTTAGACACTAGGATAAGATAAGGAACACACCCATTATAAAGAAATCACATTAGGATTCTCTTTTTAAGCTGTTCCTTAAAACACTAGTGCTTAGGAAATCTATTGGAGGCAGAAGCAGTCAAGGGAAGCCTAGGGTTAGGGTTAGGCTTAGGGTACGGCTTAGGGTAAGGCTTAGGGTACGGGTTGGGGAGGGCTTTGGTACGGCGTAGGGTATGGGTTAGGGTTAGGGTTAGTGTTAGGGTTAGGGCTCGGTTTAGGGTATTGGTTAGGATTAGGGTACGTGTTAGGATTAGGGTAGGGGTTAGCGTTAGGGTACGCAATAGTGTTAGGGTAGTTATTAAACCTAACCCAGTCTCTAGATACCCCTTAGCACGTAAAGGAATATTATTTGGAGGTCCAGCCATGGAGAAGAGTTTAGACACTAGGATAAGATAAGGAACACACCCATTATAAAGAAATCACATTAGGATTCTCTTTTTAAGCTGTTCCTTAAAACACTAGTGCTTAGGAAATCTATTGGAGGCAGAAGCATTCAAGGGTAGCCTAGGGTTAGGGTTAGGCATAGGGTTAGGCTTAGGGTACGGCTTAGGGTACGGGTTCGGGGAAGGGTTCGGGAACGGCGTAGGGTATGGGTTAGGGTTAGGGTTAGGGTTAGTGTTAGGGTTAGGGCTCGGTTTAGGTTACGGATTAGGATTAGGGTACATGTTAGGGTTAGGGTAGGGGTTAGGGTTAGGGTACGCGTTAGGGTTAGGGTAGTTATTAAACCTATCCCACTCTCTAGATACCCCTTAGCACGTAAAGGAATATTATTTGGAGTTCCAGCCCTGGAGAAGAGTTTAGACACTAGGATAAGATAAGGAACACACCCATTATAAAGAAATCACATTAGGATTCTCTTTTTAAGCTGTTCCTTAAAACACTAGTTCTTAGGAAATCTATTGGAGGCAGAAGCAGTCAAGGGTAGCCTAGGGTTAGGGTTAGGCTTAGGGTACGGCTTAGGGTACGGCTTAGGGTACGGGTTCGGGGAGGGCTTCGGGTACGGCGTAGGATATGGGTTAGGGTTAGTGTTAGGGTTAGTGTTAGGGTTAGGGCTCGGTTTAGGGTATTGGATAGGATTAGGGTACGTGTTAGGGTTAGGGTAGGGGTTAGGGTTAGGGTACGCGTTAGTGTTAGGTTATTTATTAAACCTATCCCACTCTCTAGATACCCCTTAGCACGTAAAGGAATATTATTTGGAGGTACAGCCATGGAGAAGAGTTTAGACACTAGGATAAGATAAGGAACACACCCATTATAAAGAAATCACATTAGGATTCTCTTTTTAAGCTGTTCCTTAAAACACTAGTGCTTAGGAAATCTATTGGAGGCAGAAGCATTCAAGGGTAGCCTAGGGTTAGGGTTAGGCTTAGGGTTAGGCTTAGGGTACGGCTTAGGGTACGGGTTTGGGGAGGGGTTCGGGAACGGCGTAGGTTTTGGGTTAGGGTTAGGGTTAGGGTTAGTGTTAGGGTTAGGGCTCGGTTTAGGGTACGGGTTAGGATTCGGGTACATGTTAGGGTTAGGGTAGGGGTAGGGTTAGGGTACGCGTTAGGGTTAGGGTAGTTATTAAACCTATCCCACTCTCTAGATACACCTTAGCACGTAAAGGAATATTATTTGGGGGTCCAGCCATGGAGAAGAGTTTAGACACTAGGATAAGATAAGGAACACACCCATTATAAAGAAATCACATTAGGATTCTCTTTTTAAGCTGTTCCTTAAAACACTAGTGCTTAGGAAATCTATTGGAGGCAGAAGCAGTCAAGGGAAGCCTAGGGTTAGGGTTAGGCTTAGGGTACGGCTTAGGGTACGGGTTGGGGAGGGCTTTGGTACGGCGTAGGGTATGGGTTAGGGTTAGGGTTAGTGTTAGGGTTAGGGCTCGGTTTAGGGTATTGGTTAGGATTAGGGTACGTGTTAGGATTAGGGTAGGGGTTAGCGTTAGGGTACGCGATAGTGTTAGGGTAGTTATTAAACCTAACCCAGTCTCTAGATACCCCTTAGCACGTAAAGGAATATTATTTGGAGGTCCAGCCATGGAGAAGAGTTTAGACACTAGGATAAGATAAGGAACACACCCATTATAAAGAAATCACATTAGGATTCTCTTTTTAAGCTGTTCCTTAAAACACTAGTGCTTAGGAAATCTATTGGAGGCAGAAGCATTCAAGGGTAGCCTAGGGTTAGGGTTAGGCATAGGGTTAGGCTTAGGGTACGGCTTAGGGTACGGGTTCGGGGAGGGGTTCGGGAACGGCGTAGGGTATGGGTTAGGGTTAGGGTTAGTGTTAGGGTTAGGGCTCGGTTTAGGGTACGGGTTAGGATTAGGGTACATGTTAGGGTTAGGGTAGGTGTTAGGGTTAGGGTACGCGTTAGGGTTAGGGTAGTTATTAAACCTATCCCACTCTCTAGATACACCTTAGCACGTAAAGGAATATTATTTGGGGGTCCAGCCATGGAGAAGAGTTTAGACACTAGGATAAGATAAGGAACACACCCATTATAAAGAAATCACATTAGGATTCTCTTTTTAAGCTGTTCCTTAAAACACTAGTGCTTAGGAAATCTATTGGAGGCAGAAGCAGTCAAGGGAAGCCTAGGGTTAGGGTTAGGCTTAGGGTACGGCTTAGGGTAAGGCTTAGGGTACGGGTTGGGGAGGGCTTTGGTACGGCGTAGGGTATGGGTTAGGGTTAGGGTTAGTGTTAGGGTTAGGGCTCGGTTTAGGGTATTGGTTAGGATTAGGGTACGTGTTAGGATTAGGGTAGGGGTTAGCGTTAGGGTACGCAATAGTGTTAGGGTAGTTATTAAACCTAACCCAGTCTCTAGATACCCCTTAGCACGTAAAGGAATATTATTTGGAGGTCCAGCCATGGAGAAGAGTTTAGACACTAGGATAAGATAAGGAACACACCCATTATAAAGAAATCACATTAGGATTCTCTTTTTAAGCTGTTCCTTAAAACACTAGTGCTTAGGAAATCTATTGGAGGCAGAAGCAGTCAAGGGAAGCCTAGGGTTAGGGTTAGGCTTAGGGTACGGCTTAGGGTACGGGTTGGGGAGGGCTTTGGTACGGCGTAGGGTATGGGTTAGGGTTAGGGTTAGTGTTAGGGTTAGGGCTCGGTTTAGGGTATTGGTTAGGATTAGGGTACGTGTTAGGATTAGGGTAGGGGTTAGCGTTAGGGTACGCGATAGTGTTAGGGTAGTTATTAAACCTAACCCAGTCTCTAGATACCCCTTAGCACGTAAAGGAATATTATTTGGAGGTCCAGCCATGGAGAAGAGTTTAGACACTAGGATAAGATAAGGAACACACCCATTATAAAGAAATCACATTAGGATTCTCTTTTTAAGCTGTTCCTTAAAACACTAGTGCTTAGGAAATCTATTGGAGGCAGAAGCATTCAAGGGTAGCCTAGGGTTAGGGTTAGGCATAGGGTTAGGCTTAGGGTACGGCTTAGGGTACGGGTTCGGGGAGGGGTTCGGGAACGGCGTAGGGTATGGGTTAGGGTTAGGGTTAGTGTTAGGGTTAGGGCTCGGTTTAGGGTACGGGTTAGGATTAGGGTACATGTTAGGGTTAGGGTAGGTGTTAGGGTTAGGGTACGCGTTAGGGTTAGGGTAGTTATTAAACCTATCCCACTCTCTAGATACACCTTAGCACGTAAAGGAATATTATTTGGGGGTCCAGCCATGGAGAAGAGTTTAGACACTAGGATAAGATAAGGAACACACCCATTATAAAGAAATCACATTAGGATTCTCTTTTTAAGCTGTTCCTTAAAACACTAGTGCTTAGGAAATCTATTGGAGGCAGAAGCAGTCAAGGGAAGCCTAGGGTTAGGGTTAGGCTTAGGGTACGGCTTAGGGTAAGGCTTAGGGTACGGGTTGGGGAGGGCTTTGGTACGGCGTAGGGTATGGGTTAGGGTTAGGGTTAGTGTTAGGGTTAGGGCTCGGTTTAGGGTATTGGTTAGGATTAGGGTACGTGTTAGGATTAGGGTAGGGGTTAGCGTTAGGGTACGCAATAGTGTTAGGGTAGTTATTAAACCTAAACCAGTCTCTAGATACCCCTTAGCACGTAAAGGAATATTATTTGGAGGTCCAGCCATGGAGAAGAGTTTAGACACTAGGATAAGATAAGGAACACACCCATTATAAAGAAATCACATTAGGATTCTCTTTTTAAGCTGTTCCTTAAAACACTAGTGCTTAGGAAATCTATTGGAGGCAGAAGCAGTCAAGGGAAGCCTAGGGTTAGGGTTAGGCTTAGGGTACGGCTTAGGGTACGGGTTGGGGAGGGCTTTGGTACGGCGTAGGGTATGGGTTAGGGTTAGGGTTAGTGTTAGGGTTAGGGCTCGGTTTAGGGTATTGGTTAGGATTAGGGTACGTGTTAGGATTAGGGTAGGGGTTAGCGTTAGGGTACGCGATAGTGTTAGGGTAGTTATTAAACCTAACCCAGTCTCTAGATACCCCTTAGCACGTAAAGGAATATTATTTGGAGGTCCAGCCATGGAGAAGAGTTTAGACACTAGGATAAGATAAGGAACACACCCATTATAAAGAAATCACATTAGGATTCTCTTTTTAAGCTGTTCCTTAAAACACTAGTGCTTAGGAAATCTATTGGAGGCAGAAGCATTCAAGGGTAGCCTAGGGTTAGGGTTAGGCATAGGGTTAGGCTTAGGGTACGGCTTAGGGTACGGGTTCGGGGAGGGGTTCGGGAACGGCGTAGGGTATGGGTTAGGGTTAGGGTTAGTGTTAGGGTTAGGGCTCGGTTTAGGGTACGGGTTAGGATTAGGGTACATGTTAGGGTTAGGGTAGGTGTTAGGGTTAGGGTACGCGTTAGGGTTAGGGTAGTTATTAAACCTATCCCACTCTCTAGATACACCTTAGCACGTAAAGGAATATTATTTGGGGGTCCAGCCATGGAGAAGAGTTTAGACACTAGGATAAGATAAGGAACACACCCATTATAAAGAAATCACATTAGGATTCTCTTTTTAAGCTGTTCCTTAAAACACTAGTGCTTAGGAAATCTATTGGAGGCAGAAGCAGTCAAGGGAAGCCTAGGGTTAGGGTTAGGCTTAGGGTACGGCTTAGGGTACGGGTTGGGGAGGGCTTTGGTACGGCGTAGGGTATGGGTTAGGGTTAGGGTTAGTGTTAGGGTTAGGGCTCGGTTTAGGGTATTGGTTAGGATTAGGGTACGTGTTAGGATTAGGGTAGGGGTTAGCGTTAGGGTACGCGATAGTGTTAGGGTAGTTATTAAACCTAACCCAGTCTCTAGATACCCCTTAGCACGTAAAGGAATATTATTTGGAGGTCCAGCCATGGAGAAGAGTTTAGACACTAGGATAAGATAAGGAACACACCCATTATAAAGAAATCACATTAGGATTCTCTTTTTAAGCTGTTCCTTAAAACACTAGTGCTTAGGAAATCTATTGGAGGCAGAAGCATTCAAGGGTAGCCTAGGGTTAGGGTTAGGCATAGGGTTAGGCTTAGGGTACGGCTTAGGGTACGGGTTCGGGGAGGGGTTCGGGAACGGCGTAGGGTATGGGTTAGGGTTAGGGTTAGTGTTAGGGTTAGGGCTCGGTTTAGGGTACGGGTTAGGATTAGGGTACATGTTAGGGTTAGGGTAGGTGTTAGGGTTAGGGTACGCGTTAGGGTTAGGGTAGTTATTAAACCTATCCCACTCTCTAGATACACCTTAGCACGTAAAGGAATATTATTTGGGGGTCCAGCCATGGAGAAGAGTTTAGACACTAGGATAAGATAAGGAACACACCCATTATAAAGAAATCACATTAGGATTCTCTTTTTAAGCTGTTCCTTAAAACACTAGTGCTTAGGAAATCTATTGGAGGCAGAAGCAGTCAAGGGAAGCCTAGGGTTAGGGTTAAGCTTAGGGTACGGCTTAGGGTAAGGCTTAGGGTACGGGTTGGGGAGGGCTTTGGTACGGCGTAGGGTATGGGTTAGGGTTAGGGTTAGTGTTAGGGTTAGGGCTCGGTTTAGGGTATTGGTTAGGATTAGGGTACGTGTTAGGATTAGGGTAGGGGTTAGCGTTAGGGTACGCAATAGTGTTAGGGTAGTTATTAAACCTAACCCAGTCTCTAGATACCCCTTAGCACGTAAAGGAATATTATTTGGAGGTCCAGCCATGGAGAAGAGTTTAGACACTAGGATAAGATAAGGAACACACCCATTATAAAGAAATCACATTAGGATTCTCTTTTTAAGCTGTTCCTTAAAACACTAGTGCTTAGGAAATCTATTGGAGGCAGAAGCATTCAAGGGTAGCCTAGGGTTAGGGTTAGGCATAGGGTTAGGCTTAGGGTACGGCTTAGGGTACGGGTTCGGGGAGGGGTTCGGGAACGGCGTAGGGTATGGGTTAGGGTTAGGGTTAGTGTTAGGGTTAGGGCTCGGTTTAGGGTACGGGTTAGGATTAGGGTACATGTTAGGGTTAGGGTAGGTGTTAGGGTTAGGGTACGCGTTAGGGTTAGGGTAGTTATTAAACCTATCCCACTCTCTAGATACACCTTAGCACGTAAAGGAATATTATTTGGGGGTCCAGCCATGGAGAAGAGTTTAGACACTAGGATAAGATAAGGAACACACCCATTATAAAGAAATCACATTAGGATTCTCTTTTTAAGCTGTTCCTTAAAACACTAGTGCTTAGCAAATCTATTGGAGGCAGAAGCATTCAAGAGTAGCCTAGGGTTAGGGTTAGGCTTAGGGTACGGCTTAGGGTACGGCTTAGGGTACGGGTTCGGGTACGGCGTAGGGTATGGGTTAGAGTTAGGGTTAGGGTTAGTGTTAGGGTTAGGGCTCGGTTTAGGGTATTGGTTAGGATTAGGGTACGTGTTAGTGTTAGGGTAGGGGTTAGGGGTAGGGTACGCGTTAGTGTTAGGGTAGTTATTAAACCTATCCCACTCTCTAGATACACCTTAGCACGTAAAGGAAT